>NC_068937.1:63698069-63856734 GCF_016801865.2 Culex pipiens pallens | reverse complement strand
GTAAGTTACAAGACCAACATAAAATAGTTGGAATTTGGAGTAGATTTGCGTATGTAAGTAAGTAACAGTATGTCAAAATTCGACAATTTCTTATAATTTGCCCAATAACATATTGGTATCAACTAACACTTTGGACATTTTTTCAAGGGCTCGCTAAAACCAAAATTTGGTATTGATACCATTGAATGGTATTATTTTGCATTTCCCTTGTTATTTACCCATGCTCGGGTTTGCAACCTCAAAACCCAGAAGCGAGCCGCTTTCAAGAGTCGCAGTTGTATGGCAAGCTACCAGCGCAAGAAGCAGCGTGAGCTGAAGGCTAACCCGAAGAAGTTTTGGAAATTCGTCGACGAGAACCGCAAAGAATCTGGACTGCCTTCGTCCATGCGATTGGCCAACGAGGAAGCTGAGAGCACTGCGGAAATCTGCAGGCTGTTCGCCAAAAAGTTTTCGAGTGTTCTTACAAACGAACATATCACTGACGACGAGATTCAAATTGCTGCCAACAGCATTCCCCGTTGCGATCGATCTCTCCCCATGATTGACATCGATGACGACGCCATATCAGCTGCGATAACTAAACTGACACATTCCAGCTCTCCTGGACCTTAAATTTTGTAATATATTGTAGTTATATTGGGATACAGTGGACGCTGTTATTCTAATGTGGAATTTCTCGATTTAAAACGTCGTTCAACAGTGCTTTAACAACGACTTTTTTCCTGTGAATTTTATAATGAAAAATGCTGTTTAATAGTGAAATTTAATTCCTGTTAAGAATAAATAAAAACAAGTCATTTTACGCAGAAGTATATATTTACAAGCAAATTATTTCACAATTTTATTATTAGCACTCGATTCGACTCTTCTGGTGGCTCTCGAATCCCAAGTCCAGCTACGGTCGGCCTCGTCCAGCACGAGGAAGGGAATGTTGTACAGGTCCACTTTTTCGCGCATATAAGACGTCTCTTCGACTATTTAAAGATTTGCTTGCCCAACTCACGAATCGGGGTCAGCACCAGTTCCAAAGGATACTGCTTGCGACGGTTGAAGGAGCGCTATGAGCTTGCGCTGCAAGTTGCGGAGGATATCGCGATCATTCATACTTCCGATCCAGGTACAAATCAAACTCGTCGTCGTCTAGGGATTCCGTCGTAAACGTCATCCTGACCACGGGCGGCAGTCTTCTTTTCGGCCACCTGGTCCTTGGCCTCGAGCAGACGTTTGCTTTTTTTTCGAAGAATCTGGAATTTCGAAAGAAATTTCAAAAATCCTACCAGCGAAGTAAAAAGAATGGTACTCACCTAAACATGTACCACTTGTCTCCGGTGCAGTGATCTATGGTGAGAGTGTGCTCCAGCAGCCCACGCGATCCGTTTGGTACGTAGTCGCCCATCCGCTGCACCACCACGATAATCTTCCGCTTCGGCACCTGCCCGATACCCTCGCCCTCCTCCGTCTTGGGCTTCTTCGGGTCCTTGAATAAGAATTGGTCAAAAAGTGCCCCAGCGAAAAGTCCACAGCGAGTCGCCATAATAGGGACTTGGCGTTACATCGTGCTGCCATCTGGTTTTTTTAAGTGCAAGAGTGGAAAAGTGCTCAGTCATCGTCTAAAAATAGACGGCGTCCTATCTCGCCCAGCAAAATGAAGTCGATAAAGTAGTCGGTTTCGATGAGAAAAAGTGGAAAACGTGGTCTAAAAATAGCGACGCCATCCCCCTATAGCTGAGCGGCGCGTTGTTGATGAAGGCATGCGCAAAGTTCTGCACCGTGGGGTGGACGTAGCATAGGTAGCGGACCAGCTAGTACATGACGGTGTCCCTGGCGCCGGCATGCTCCGACGAGCGGTCGAACGGGTCGTATCTTTGGCTCTTCCGCGACTTCGTTGTTATCTTTGGGAGCTTGCACGTTGACGTCGTCACATCCTCCCTCTTTTTATTTATTTATTTAATTCAAATAATGTAACTTAAGGCTTAACCTTTTAATTTGTTACAAAGTGTGCAGATGCAGGATTTAATTCAATATCGATAAATCGATTCCTTAATGCTATGCTTCTCTTTATCCTAATTCTAATTTACGCTGGCGAGTTCTGACAGTAGGTTTTCTTTGAAATTTTTATAAGAATGACTATTTTTGATACTAATGCTTAATTGATTCCAATTCACAACCCCTCTTGCAAAGAAAGATTGACTATAGTAAAAAGACGAATGTTGCGGCATCAAAAAACTTTTAGTTCTTGTAGATCTTAACGGTCTGAGCTTAGTATATAAATATTCTGGTTTTTTAGCATGAATAATTCTGAACAAGTTAACACATGAACGAAATTTATAAAATTGCGAAAAATTACATCCAATAAGTGTTTTCTGCAAGTGAGTAACTCTAGATATTCTTGGAAGGTTATAAACAAATCCAAAACAAATCTTACACATGAATTAAGTGCCACCCTAAGTCGATCAAGGGCTGCCATAGATGCATTTGTGTACAAGAAATCTCCATAAATAAAATACGGAAAAAGCAGGGTTTTAAAAATTCGAATTTTTGTTGCTATGTCTAGATGTCTGGCTACAAGATGTAATTTCTTTAATGTTCCATAAATTTTTCCACACTGAAAGTTGATTTGGGTCTCCCAACATAAATTACACATAAAGGTTATCCCAAGATTTACAACTTTATCAACAAAAACAATTAGGTCACCATTCAAAAACAACATGGGATGATTCATTTTAATCTTGGAATGACTGAATAGAATTGCTTGCGATTTAGACGAATTTATAAACAACAAGTTACGTTGAGACTAGAGCCAAATACTATGAAGATCGGAATTAATTTTTCGTGCAACAACATCAAGATTATAATTAACATCAGCATTGAAGTAAATTTGGACATCATCAGCAAATAAATGCACCGAACAAAAAGTTAGAACCGATGGAAGATAATTCATAAAAAGCGAGAATAGAATTGGCCCCAAGACTGAACCTTGGGGAACACCAGATTTTATCATTACAAAACTAGAAAAAACATCATTGTACAAAACGGCTTGACTTCGATCGTTTAAATATGACTTTATGAGATCAACAGCCATAGAAGAAAAGTTAAATTTAGATTTTAATTTATGCAATAGTTTTGTATGTGACACACGATCAAATGCCTTGGCGAAATCTATTAAGAGCATAATTAGCAATACCCTTTTTATCTAAATTTAAGGCAATGTCGTCGTGTATTTTGATTAACGCAGTTTCAGTGCTGTGGTGTTTTCTAAAACCTGATTGATAGGGACTCAGTAAATTCATTTGATTAACATATTCTGAAATTTGTGATTTTACTAATTTTTCAAATGCTTTAGAAAGAGCACTTAGAATGCTTATTGGCCTAAGATTACTTAAAGAAGTACTATTATTTTTTTTCTTAATAGGAATAACTTTTACGCGTTTCCATGCATTAGGAAAATTGAAGTCAGAAAAATAGAATTGAAAATATGAGTAATATAAGATAATGCTAAGGGTAGAATAATTTTAACAAATTTAATTGGTATTTCATCTAAACCGATTGCATTTGAAGTGATAGAAAATACAGCATCAACAACCTCAAAATCTTCCACCAGTCGAAAACGAAAACCATCATCATTTGAAAAGCCTGAAACACCATCATAAAGAGTATCATCGGACGTAAAATTAGAGGCAAAAAAATTATTAATGTCTGTAGGAGAAAACTCGCAGCTTTTGTGGGTGGAACTAGTTTTAGTAACACCAAGTTTTTTTTTTATTTTTCCATAATTGTTTACTAGGAACGTTGGTATTAATAATTCTTATTTCATAATTTTCCTTGGCATGTTTGATCGTTTCATTTACGCGATTTCTAAGTCTTTTATATTTGTTATGCAGATCAGTAGTTTTGTTACGTTTCCAATTATTGTAGGCAATATTTCTATTAACGATAGCTAGTTCAATATCATTGTTATACCAAGGATTGTCTCTTGGTTTGTACCACTTGAGGGGAAAAAAGTCTTCATGTAACACCTTAAGTCTTTCATTAAAACTGACCAATAAATCATTAGGATCAGTTATACGCAAAAAAGAGTTCCAGTCGAAAGAAAAAAAGGTATCACGCAAAGCTGCCGCATTAAAGTTATTGTAATCTCTATAATAAATAGTATTTTTTCAGAATTGAAATCAATATCTAATGAGGCAATTATCATATCATGACTTGACACACCTGGCATAGAAATTTGATCATTTTTTATAATAAGTTGCGGAGAGTCAGTCAAAAGAAGATCGAGCTGAGAACAACCAGTATTGGCAGGAAATTCCTTCCGGATGGACACAGAGCCGGGAAAACCCTTCCGGAAGGTCATGAAGCATCGTCACTCTTACGCAGGGAAACCTTCAGAACGGCCACGGAATCGTCAAACTCCATCCGGAAGGCCAAAAATCATCCTCCCTCTTGTGCAGGGAACTCTTTCCGGATGCTCACCGAACCGGCAAAAATCATCCGTTGGTCCGTTGGTTTTCTTGTTCTATTTCAACGACGCCAACTTCACCCTGAGAGGACCTCAGCTTTCCTAGGCAGACGACCTCAAACTGATGCCGAAGCCCTGCAACGGGAACTGGATAAGTTCGCTGATTGGTGTGAGGCGAATCACATGGTCCTAAATCCCGGTAAATGCCAGGTGATAACGTTTAGCCGGAAGCACTCTCCGATACTCTTCAACTATCATCTTGACGACACACTAGTGGAAAAAGTTGATCACGTTAAGGATCTCGGTGTCATACTGGACGTTAAACTGACCTTCAAGCAACACGTGTCCTTCATAACTGCCAAAGCATCCCGTAAGCTCAGTCTGGTGATCCGTATGACACGCCACTTCACCGACATCCACGTCTTGAAAACGCTGTTCTGCTCGTTGGTCCGGTCCTCGCTCGAATATTGCTCGTCGGTTTGGACTCCGCACTACAACAACGCCGTTTATCAGCTAGAGAGAATTCAATGCAGGTTTGTACGATACGCCTTGAGACTGCTGCCCTGGAGAAATCCCCAGCAGCTGCCGCCCTACGAAGACCGCTGCCAGCTCATGCATGTCGACACTCTCCAGCTGCATCGTGACCTGGCCCGTGCGTTGACAGTTTCGGACGTTCTGACCGACAGGATCGATTGCCCCTCTCTTCGAGAAAAGATCACCCTGACTGCACCTGCCCGCCAGCTACGCCACACGCCAATCATGCAGATCCCTTTCCGCCGTACCAATTACAGCGGCAACGGAGCCATCGTCGGACTGAAAAAAAGCGACCCCCGGGTCTTTTGTGGGCTCTGTTGCAAGTTTCTGCTCATTTCTAGGCGTCCGAAGGTTATGTGTGGTGAGTCACTCATAACCTCTTTTACGCAAATGGACCGACGTTTTACTTCCCCATCCGATAGAAGGCGTGATCAGGAAAATCTCGTCTCGAAAAATGCCACCGGGTCCGTCTGGGATTGAACCCAGGCCACTAAACCACCGGACTCGTCGGACTGAAGCGAGCCTTCAATAAAGTGTCCTCTGTTTTTGACGTCAGTTTGTCCCGCGATGTGTTGAAGTCCAAGTTTTTATCAGTGTTAAGACGAATGTTCTAGTTTTTAGTCTTAGTTTTAAGTTCATTTGGGCAATAAGTGCCTGTTGAGAAATAACAAACAAACAAAACGCATCACACCGAATCTTCGCCCGTTCAGCTACGTCGGAGTTGATTATCTGGGTCCGCTCGACGTGTCAGTTGGACGCCGGTCCGAGAAGCGCTGGGTAACGCTGTTCACATGCTTCGCCACGCGCACGGTGCATCTGGAGGTGGCGTATGGGCTGACGGCACAAACGTGTTTAATGGCGATTCGTCGTTTCATCGTTGTTCAGCACTTAATGCGCTTTTACAGCTGCGAGTAAAAGCTACGAAGTTTGGAGATCAGCCCTAACAGCTACTTTAGTGCTGGACAATGACCGAGTTTGGACTTTACTCGGCTGGTTTAGTGCTGGCCCCTACTGTTAGTGTCCACCCCTGCAGAAAATGTCAAAAAAATGAGAGAGGCAAAAATATTGCTTTCACTCTCTCTGCTTCCTCTTTCTCGCCATTCTATTTTCGTTTGTTTATTTACTACCGTCAGTGGGGGTGACATTGGGTCTGGGGGGTGAGATTGGGTTAAAGTGATTTTTGAAGGATTTTACTATTTCTCAGGTTCTTCTCAATGAAAATGAATTCTGTTGAAAGGGTTGTGTAGGGGACATCTTAAGATGACTTCGCTGAAAAAATCTCGTTCCTAGAACAAATCCTGTTATTTTGGCAGCTGTCTAAAGTTGGGGTACGTTTTTGGCCAAAAATGACCTCTCGAAAAATCATTTTTCTCATATTTTTGTTAGAATTGCTCGAAAACTACCCAAATGTTTGAAAATCTCCACTTCAATCACTGTAGCGTGTCAATACGATTCCCTCGAACAAGAAACACTGTTGGATGACTTGTTTTTACCATATCGTTGTATTTGAGCATCATTTTAGTTTCATTTGACCCAATGTCACCCCCTCTGAGGGGTGAGATTGGGTCAATTTTCAAACAATAGGCATTTAAGGTAGTGTTCATCAAAATCCACCATATTTTGGGAAAATGTTAGTAAACTATCTAAGAACAAATCTACGTTGAAAGATTTTCGATGTTATTTAAATTGTTTTTGTTATTAAGAAAATACGAGAGGTGTATCGTTTTTTGACCCATAGTCACCCCCACTGACGGTACATTACCGACTCAGCTGACCGAATTTGCGGAGTTGATTTTTTTGATTGAAGATGATGAGACAGGGATGTGATGCCAGATGGTAGAAGTTGTCTTCGCTGCTGATTCCTGCGCCCGTGCCTTCTCTCCTAAATGGGAGATGGCTTTCCAAGTAGAATTTTACAGCTATAGTTATGTAGCGACTTTGTGCCGGAAGAATGCCAAACAGCTTGGGTTAAATGTTTCACCCCTTTTAAAAGGGCACTGAAGAAATCAGTTTTTGATGAGGTTCGGAAGACTTAGTGTTTTTATCAAGGGGCAAGAAACTCCTTTGAACTTTACTTATTATATTAATAAGTATACTAACTTTCGCTATTATATTAATACTTTCCCACCCTGAATACATACACCTTTAATAGAAATGTCATAACTGACGTAAAGAAAAGTCAGACTTTTGTTGTTGTTTTTGTTTACCGTCGACCGTCGTCGGTCGACCGTTGCCGCTTGCTGGTCTCACAAGCCAGGTTCCCATCCGATTCCCACCCAGGCTCTTCACGTCGAGAATGGGATGTGGCCAACTTTGAACTCTGTTCCAAGTATCTAACAGGAAATACTCGCATATCGTGCAAACTCGCCAACTGGAAGCTGTAACTTTGCCATCTCCGGAGTACATGCGATTGCCGGAAGATGGATTCCGCTGTAGCTGGTTCTGTCCAGAACGGCATGACGGAATTTCTGCCAACCGTACCTCGAACGGCTATAATGCCAGTGCCAAAGGAACAGCCTCATAAGCGCAACAGTAGTAGGAGGAGAAGGAGGATGACATTTTCTGAAGTGTTTTCATGCCAATGCAAGTGCCTGTCTGACGGTGGAAATTCCGTCAATTGAGCCTGGTCGGGCACAGCCACGGGGATGCTTCGGCTGTCATCTGCATACAATGTCACTGAAGCCTAAAAAGTACCAAAGTTTTGGTGTCTAGTGTCAAAATTATGGGGAGTAACATGACGAAAAGGGCGCAAAATCGAAAGGACGAAAATATTTTTTTTCTTAATTTTTGTTTCGTTAGTTAAAATGAAATTAAATGTGTACCATTATCCGGGGCAAATCGAGACACATGGGGTGAATTGAGAAGTGATTTTAGCAATGTTTTTGCACAATATTTGAATATTTTTTAATTTGTTTCAGTAGGAATAGACACAAAACAACAAAATTAGTTTCTAAATTTGAACTTTTATGTCTAAAAACAGCTGTTCTGGCTTTCTTGTCGAAAATTTACCAACACATTCAAACCACGGGGTACCATAGAAGTTGGTTTGTTTGACTCAAAAACATGCTTTTTTGTAAAGCCCCACAACGTTCCTAACAATGGGCTTCCCTGTTCGTGGACTCGCTCTTAAGGTTTTCCAACAACATGGTTGAGCTCAACTGCCTCAAATTGTAGATTTAAATTAACATTATGATGATCTGTAAGTTCATTGCATTGTTGGAATTCGAGCGAGAAGAAGGAAAGCATTTCTCGCTCGCGAACGAGGGAGAGAACTTGTAGTACTTTTCTCTTCTCGCTCGCGCTCGTATTTTCGTTCGCGTTCTCGCTCTCGCCGCGAGCGCCTCGTGCTAGCCGTTCGCCCCAAGCTAGCAATTTGTTTATCAGGCTTATGAATACGAACCAGGCGATGGTATAGAGGTGTAACTTAAATCGCTGTGTTGTTTTTTGTTCGTTTCTAACACGTTCAACTTCTCACGAACGGGCAATTCTGGCTCGCGAGAAAGCCCGTTCGCGAGCGGAGGAGAGCACGGGCAATCGGTGAGTTTCTCTCGGCAGCTCGAGACTCGCGGCGAGAACTCGAGAGAGAGAAAATTTTCTCGAGAGAGCGCGATAATACCAACACTGGTTCATTGGCCAAATAAGAATTTGCGGAAGACATTTCAGAGGATTTGAAATAAACACCTGCTGGGAAGCTTTGCCTGAGACCTGATGCTAAACATATATTGTTGTTTTCGGCATTTATGGTTTATTTTAATGAAAAGAATCAAGCAGCTACAGGATTATTTTCCAAAAAATTAAATAATACTTATTATATTTTGATTTGTGCCCCTCTGAAATGTTATTCCCGAAACAGCGCCACCAAACATTTGGTGGCGGCTTCAGCAAGCTACGTCAGTATCACGGGCCTGGGCACAGCGGTTAGCTCTAGCCAAACAAACGTGGCCAGCTGATGTGTCAAGAGTCCCTACCGAAGATGTTACACCAGACACGGTCAATTTGGAGATGGATGTTGAAGCCAGTCAACGTGCCCTGACATCTAAGGCAAACGAGCACGATAATGTGTTGAGGTCAAGGTTGAGGTCCAAATCAGGTCCACAAATATCGCGGCAGAAAATCTAGCCTAGACGAAACATCTCCCAACCCGCCCCTCGAACGGTCTATGATTATAAAATTGTTTTATTATTCAATTGAGCTTAAAAATAAAGAATCGGCCTTGAACCTCGAGCTGGCTTGAAGCCGTCTACCATGGCCGATTCGTTCTCTTCATGGCCGGTAGCGTGGTTCACGTTTCTATGAAAAAGACAAAAGTTGTTATTTTGTCTTGCATCAACCGGAATTTCATTCTTTTATGTCCCCAGAAGCACTCCTGAAAATTTGAGCCCATTTGGTAAGGTCTAGGAGCTCCAGTTTTAATTTGAAATTTATATGGGATTTTGATTTATTTTCCATGGGAAACTATCTTTTTTTACATTGTATTAGGATTTTTTTTATAAATCGATGAAATGACTTGATTCTTATAGTAGGAGATAGGTTTTGAACTGGGGAACAACTTTGTAGAACATACCAACATGCTAGGAAGTGACCCTTTAAAGATACAGATACTTTTAGATGGTGGCTGGCCCCTTCAAAAGCCACCATCTAAAAGTATCTGTATCTTTAAAGGGTCACTTCCTAGCATGTTGGTATGTTCTACAAAGTTGTTCCCCAGTTCAAAACCTATCTCCTACTATAAGAATCAAGTCATTTCATCGATTTATAAAAAAAATCCTAATACAATGTAAAAAAAGATAGTTTCCCATGGAAAATAAATCAAAATCCCATATAAATTTCAAATTAAAACTGGAGCTCCTAGACCTTACCAAATGGGCTCAAATTTTCAGGAGTGCTTCTGGGGACATAAAAGAACGAAATTCCGGTTGATGCAAGACAAAATAACAACTTTTGTCTTTTTCATAGAAACGTGAACCACGCTAATGGCCGGTTTGTCTCTCTGCTCTTCGCCACGAATTCCTGATGCTTTCTGGCCGCCTTCCTCCCCCTTCCATTACGGTAAATCTCGCAGACGTCGGTTTGGCGGGAGTTCCAGGATGCTCAGTTTACCGAAAGCGGTTGCTGCTGTGGCCATGTCCTCGTGCACTTTCTCTTTGCGATGACTGTTCAACGGATTCCTAAAAGATCCGGACAAGTTCCGCGAGAAGAAATATAAACCTATTTCAATCAGCTGATAAATGAAAACAACAACAATCCGCTTGCACTGTCAAAATCAAGGTGCTTCAAGTGTTGGTGAGAACTCATGGTTGACATTTCGTTAATATATTAAAAAGTATATTAAAACTTCGTTATTCTACCAAAATGTTCTTAATATTTTTGAAGTTTCCTCCCCCTTGGTTTTTATTAATAATAATATAATAAAATACATACAACTGAATTTGCTTAAATAAATACATGAATTGTCTGCCACCCGCTTACTTCGGCGGAGGAATTCGACCCACCAGCAGGACAAAATAAACACCATATCTGTCTGCGGCTCATTGCTGCAATTGCTGGCAGATCGTTGCGCTACCCAAGTAACCATCCAGCATTACTAGAAATCATAAACCGGCAAGAAATAAGCATTTCATTGCAAATCAGCCATAAAACAGCATATGTCAGAGCTAATCAGCTCTAAAAGAATTGCTCTGTGTGATGCTGAAATGATGCTGATTACCAGCAACGACTAGCAACACTGTCGTCGTTTTTCATCAAACTGGCAACGCGGTCATGACTTTGACAGGAAGGTGAAAGAGAGAGGATGATTGCAAACAAAGTTCTCGCTCACTCTTCGCCTTCCATCTTCAAATTCTTAAACATATCCTAACAGCATTTTTTTTAAATTACAGGAATTGCAAGCAACGACGTTTCACGAACCACTGCGACCGTGAAATCCGGCAGAAGAAAGAAAAATCTGCAGGAATCTAACAGAAATGGCATTTTTATTTTCTGAATGCAACCGGGACATTCGGATTCAGCCTAGTAGGACGGTAGAATCCCGGAAACCCTCGAGGAAGATAGTTCAAAATAGAAACATAAGCGATTCGAATGTTTTTTACCAATTTTATGCTACTAAACTAAATAAACAACTATGAATCTGATAAATGCATTTAGTGTAATGTTTTGAAAGAAACTTCTTCCGAAAGAGATCATGTGATAGGCATTAAAGAGCAACACTGGCACCATTGGTAGCTGTGAAATCAACTATTGTGACCTAACCTCAAGACAGGCGTGACGGCAAGGGCGCAGGAACCACAAGAAAGCTTCAACGACTACTTCATTAGCATCTGGCATCGCATCTCCAACACCGCAAATTCATTCAAAAAAAATCGCAATTCGATCAGCTGAGTCGGTAAAGGTAGTAAACAAACCAAAAATAGCGTGGTGAGAAAGAGCAAGGCGGAGAGAGAGAGCAAAATTTTTGCCTCTCCGATTTTTTTTGACATTTTGCAGGGGTGGAACAACAACAGTAGGGGCCCAGCTGTAAAACAGAAATATAAAGTCCAAAACCAGCAGCAAATCTGCTGTAAAAGCGCATTTGGTGCAGATGTCAAAACTTTTAAGCATTTGCTTGTAGCTGTAAAAGCGCTTTTAATGCTAAACAGTGACTTTATTTAATGCTGATTGGTTACTTGGGTAGCTTCGACAGTTTCCAACCGTTGGTCGATATATACGAGAAAGTGAGAAGGTTGTTGTTTTCTCGCAATCTTTCACTCTCCTCTCAGAATGAGAACAATGTTGCCAGTTTGATGAAACAGCATGACAGTGTTGCTAGCGGTTGCACCGAGGGGCGTGAAACTGGGCTTAATATATTTAATTTTCACATTTAATGTATTAAGGAATTAAATTCCGCTTGTCAACTAACATTTGACAGCGCCCAACCTACTTTGTCGAAAACATTGATTTTTTTTTGCATCTCCTTCATGCACCCATCTGTCAAATTTGTTTTGATTTGTTCTTGCTAAAAAATGTGCCGATGCCGGTCATTCTTTTGTTTCAAATTTATTTTAAAGACAGTTTCTGGAAGGAATTAGTCAATCCCGGTTGCTAGATGCTGCAAAAGGTGGTCCATTCTCCAATGTAAATACCATTTTCATTCTCTCGGAAAAATCGCAGCTTCCTTGAAGACATAACGGTGACCGTGTTCATCTGCATCCTGTCGGGCCTGTTTACCGCAGTGGAACATTCTTCAATCCTGCCGGTGGAGGTTATTTCGGGTAATATTGACACCAGATATTTATTTTTCAAGTCATTTTTTGACATCTTGCAGGTTGCTTTTAAACCTGCGAAAAGAACAGCATGGTCTAGAGCAGGATTCGCAGTGGGCCAGTCAAAGCAGATCATCACAAAGATTGGATTGGAATGGGTTCTCCGTTTGCACCTTAAGCAAAATACGTAACGAGGCTGCATACCTTTTGCTCGCCGGAAACGCCAACACCGAGAAAATCCTGAGCTCAGTCGGTACTGGAGCCAACTCGACCCGCGTCAACAAGGTGGTTAACGAGCTAAAGGTCAAGTCCGTCGAGGAACTGATCGCTTCTTGCCGCGAAATGCCGTCTGGTGGTGCTGCCCCGACCGCTGCCGCCGAGGAGAAGGAGGAAAAGAAGAAGGAAGTGTCCGAACCGAGGAGCATGACGACATGGGCTTCAGTCTCTTTGGGGGCGCTGGCGTTTTTGCCCCCGAAGACGGCAGAACGGCACTGTGTCGTGCAGTCGTTTTGGAAGTGTGCTAACTATTTAAGTGCAATAAAATAAATGAAAAAAGAAGAAAGATGCATGCCACGCATCAGCACATACACAAAAGTGTAATTATTTTTTCGTATTTTGTCATTTTGCTGCGTGTTGAAACTTTTGGCTTTGAGTTGCTTGAATTAAAACAATAAATAAACTATCTTCTGCTTGTGTTTATGCTTCCCACGATGAGCTGGTCGTTCATGATTGTTCAGCATCACGACGTCGGCTGGGAAGACCAGATCCTCAAGGATGGCGTCGTCCTCCAGGAACAATTGGGGGTCTTATGACATCGCAGCGAGTGTTGGGAACGCAACAGTAAGCTTTACATCGATGAAACAAGCCGACATCTGGAGACATGTCTGGCAGGCCTCAAGGCACTTGGCGGGAGTGGCGGTAAAAAGACAAGTCCCAAATTTTGGTCGGTGGGTGGCGCGATAGCGAAACTAGTAACAGTTTAACAGAGAATGGCCTAAAACGAAGCAATAATTAATTGAAGATCAACTAGGGTCAGGTTTTTCCTTGCCATTTTATTGTAGAACTTCTGTCGGCGACGCTTCCTCCGTAATTTCAATCTCCACCGGGGAGTCATCCGTGTTCATATGTCCGGCTACGGTAAAGTCCGATTCCTGTTGTCGGGCGGCCAGGATTTCTTCCGGCGGCAGAACATCACTTGCGACAAAGCAAGTCCACGTCGATAGAGTTGATGGAAGAGGCATCCGGAACGCGATCGCACAGGGAAGATATCACGCAGACGATGTTGGTTACTGACGGAGGCAATTCGCCGGAAGATGCGCTTTTTGGTACAGGTTTATTCGATACGGTTATTCCAACGGGACAGCTCGGCGTGAGCGTGGAGACGATTCATCTGTATGGTAGCAACGGGTTTGCAAAACTTGGAGTTGATTCAGGGCTGGAGTTCTGCACAGGTAATCCGTAGCTCGACCACAATGCGTTCCGCTCGGATATGGTATGGTTGGTGCGTCGTTCCCCCATCGAGCACGCCGACAAAGTTTGCTCCCGCTTGCGGTTCAACAAAAACAACAACAACAATTGTGCGCAATATCGAACTGTCAAATCAATGTGGTATCAAAAGAGGTGGCGATGTTTTGATCGTAAACTCTCGTTAATTAATTAATTTCAGCAGTTAATTAATTAATTTATTTAATTTTTTACTACTGTCTCGCCCCTCGGGTTGCACTTAAGCAGCACTTAATCAGCTTTGGACAGTGCAGTTGAATAAGTGCTGAATCGCATTTGCAAATGCTGTTGCGCGGCTAATTAGCAAAGCAAAGTAATCCACTTTAACGACCCCGGGTCTTTTGTGGTCTCTGTTGCAAGTTTCTGCTCATTTCTAGGCGTCCGAAGGTTATGTGTGGTGAGTCACCCAAAACCTCTTTTACGCAAATGGACCGACGTTTTACTTCCCCATCCTATAGAAGGCGTGGTCAGGCAAATCTCGTCTCGAAAAATGCCACCGGGTCCGTCTGGGATTGAACCTAGGCCATACTGGGATTTAGAGGCTACCACGCTAACCACTAAACCACCGGACCCGGCCCGACCCGGCTAATTAGCAATGAAATGCCAATCTGTTGCCGATTTATGACTTTTTGCTAGTGCTGGATGGTTACTTGGGATCTGTTTTGAGGCCCTCCCTTCTTCTCCGACAACGGAACGAACTTTCGGGCGCGAGCAAGGAGCTGGTGGAGACGGTGCGGAGCATCGGGAACGACTGCGCCGAGGTGCTGACAACGTCGCGAACGAAGTGGACCTTCAACCCACCCGATGCACCCCGCATGGGGGGTGCTTGGGAGCGTTTGGTCCGCTCTGTGAAGGAGGCGCTGGAGGCGTTGGACGACGGGCGGCGGCTGACGGACGAGATTCTGGTGACCTGTCTGGCGGAGGCGGAGGACATGATAAACTCACGTCCGCTCACGTACGTGGCTCAAGAATCGTTGCAGGCGGAGGCCCTCACACCAAATCACTTCATCCGAGGAGTTTCACCGAACGAACCCAACACGGTCCCGCCATCCCCTCATCATGCAGAAGCTCTACGTGCCGCTTACAAGCGGTCGCAACAGTTGGCAGATGTGATGTGGCAGCGCTGGATCAAGGAGTACGTGCCGTCGGTGAATCAACGCACGAAGTGGTTCGTTGAGTCGAGGCCACTGAAGGCGGGCGACCTGGTCTACATGGTTGACGGGAAGAACAGGAAGTCCTGGATCCGCGGAGTGGTCGAAGAGCCAGTCGTGTCAGGCGACGGGAGGATTCGCCAAGCATGGGTGCGCACCAGCAGCGGGCTGGTTAAGCGTGCGACAGTGAGGCTGGCCGTGCTGGAGATCGAGGGTAAACCTGCTTCAGAGGCATCGGAACCGGGTTTACGGGCCGGGGAATGTTGAGGCCGCTAACTGCCGCGACGGGGTCGACACCATGCTGCTGCGTGGGAACGAACGCCGCGTCGGCATCTCACGCTGCGTGGGAACGAACGCCACGTCGGCATCTCACGCTGCGTGGGAACGAACGCCGCGTCGGCATCTCACGCGCGTTAGACGTGAGGAAGAAGCGATGAACAATGATGAAACACACGAGCAAAGGGGCGACAAATCAAAACAAAGTAACAATCTTAATTTATGAGAACAAGTTAGTCAGGGAAAGGAAAGTGGAGTGATTTTCGGAAAATTAGGAGTATTTTGAGGAGTTTTTTTTTTTTTGTTTTTTTTTTTTTTTTTTTTTTTTTTTTTTTTTTTTTTTTTTTTTAATTTATATTTATTTTGATTTTCTCTTACATGTACATTCATTCAGTTAAAATATTATTGAGTGTCCAATCACAATCGATGACTTTTCACCTCAATTTTTAAATACTAGCAACTTTCATTTATTCATGAAATATTGTAGCTTTCGCTATTCAGTGATTTCAAATGTAGGAGGTCCTACATGTACAAAAGGGAAAAGGGATACCTTAAAACTAACTTATAAACTATATAAAGAGCGGATCAATGCAGCTGAAGACTGCAATGATTTTTGTCGAAATGCATCAATTATCTTATTGGACATAACATCCAAAGTGTCAACTTCGGCTAATTGATGAAGTTCACTGGTGCTGAACCAGGGAGGAAGTTTCAGAATCATTTTCAGAATTTTGTTCTGAATCCTCTGAAGTTTTTTCTTCCTGGTTAAGCAACAGCTTGTCCAGATCGGCACAGCATAAAGCATGGCAGGTCTGAAAATTTGTTTATAAATTAACAGTTTATTCTTGAGACAAAGTCTAGAATTCCTGTTTATAAGTGGATACAAACATTTAATATATTTGTTACATTTAACCTGGATACTTTCAATGTGATCCTTGTAAGTAAGGTTTTTGTCAAAAGCAAGTCCAAGATATTTCACTTGATCCTCCCACTTTAAATTTACCTCATTCATCTTTATAATGTGATGACTTTTTGGTTTCAGAAAATCAGCCCTTGGTTTGTGAGGGAAAATAATAAGTTGAGTTTTTGCAGCATTTGGAGTAATTTTCCATTCTTTCAAATAAGAATTGAAAATATCCAAGCTTTTTTGTAATCTTCTTGTGATGACACGAAGGCTTCTACCTTTGGCGGAGATGCTTGTATCATCAGCAAAAAGTGATTTCTGACATCCTGGGGGCAAATCAGGCAAGTCAGAAGTAAAAATATTGTATAAAATTGGACCCAAAATGCTTCCTTGAGGGACGCCGGCACGTACAGGTAGTTGATCAGATTTGCTGTTCTGATAACATACCTGCAGAGTACGATCCGTCAAATAATTTTGAATAATTTTCACGATGTAAATCGGAAAATTAAACCTTTTCAATTTCACAATCAAACCTTTATGCCAAACACTGTCAAATGCTTTTTCTATGTCTAGAAGAGCAGCGCCAGTAGAATAGCCCTCAGATTTGTTGCTTCGAATTAAATTTGAAACTCTCAACAACTGATGAGTAGTTGAATGCCCAAGGCGAAATCCAAACTGCTCATCAGCGAAAATTGAATTTTCATTAATGTGCGTCATCATTCTATTAAGAATTATTCTTTCGAATAATTTACTAATAGATGAAAGCAAACTAATGGGCCGATAGCTTGAGGCTTCGGCAGGATTTTTGTCCGGTTTCAAAATCGGAACTACTTTGGCATTTTTCCAACTACTGGGAAAATATGCCAAATCAAAACATTTGTTGCAAATTTTGACCAAGCTACTTAAAGTTGCTTCAGGTAATTTTTTAATTAAAATGTAAAAAATGCCATCCTCACCAGGGGCTTTCATATTTTTAAACTTTTTGATAATAGATTTTATTTCATTCAGATCCGTATTAAAAACATCATCTGATGAAAACTGTTGTTCAACAATATTCTGAAATTCTATTGAAATTTGATTTTCAATAGGACTCAGAAAATTTAAGTTGAAATTATGAGCACTCTCAAACTGCTGAGCAAGTTTTTGAGCTTTCTCCCCATTAGTCAATAAAATATTATCACCATCTTTTAAAGAAGGGATTGGTTTTTGAGGTTTCTTAAGAACCTTTGAAAGTTTCCAAAAAGGTTTGGAATAAGGTTTAATTTGTTCGACATCTCTTGCGAACTTTTCATTTCGCAGGAGAGTGAATCTGTGGTCAATAACCTTTTGTAAATCTTTTTGAATTCGCTTCAGTGCAGGATCACGAGAACGTTGATACTGTCTTCGGCGAACATTTTTCAGACGAATCAGAAGCTGAAGATCGTCATCAATAATGGGGGAATCAAATTTGACTTGGACTTTAGGAATAGCAATATTCCTAGCATCCAAAATTGCATTAGTTAAAGATTCCAAGGCTGAATCAATATCAGCTTTGCTTTCTAAAACAAAATCATGATTTAAATTATTCTCAATATGATGCTGATACCTGTCCCAATTAGTTTTGTGATAATTAAACACAGAACTATTGGGTCTGGTAACTGCTTCATGAGAAAGTGAAAAAGTTACTGGAAGATGATCAGAATCAAAATCAGCATGAGTCTCTAAAGGACCACAATACTGACTTTGATTTGTCAAAACCAAATCAATTGTTGATGGATTTCTAACAGAAGAAAAGCAAGTTGGCCCATTCGGGTATAAAACCGAATAAAGACCAGAAGTGCAATCTCTGAATAGAATTTTACCATTGGAATTTACTTTTGAATTATTCCAAGATTGGTGTTTGGCATTAAAATCACCGATGATCATAAATCGAGATCTATGCCGAGTAAGTTTATTCAAATCCCCTTTGAAATAATTTTTATTTTCTCCAGTGCATTGGAAAGGCAAATATGCAGCTGCAATCATAATTTTCCCAAAAGAAGTTTCAAGTTCAATGCCCAAACTTTCAATAACTTTTAACTTAAAGTCACGTAACGTACTATAAGTCATACTACGGTGGATAACTATTGCAACTCCACCGCCATTTCGATTCATTCTGTTATTGGTTATAACTTTATAATCTGGATCACTTTTCAAATAAGTGCCAGTTTTTAAAAATGTTTCGGTTATAACAGCAACATGCACGTTATGAACTCGTAAAAAGTTGAAAAATTCATTTTCTTTCGCTTTTAAAGAGCGAGCATTAAAATTCATAATATTGATGGAATTACTTAGATCTATGATTAAACTTCAGGGTAAGAACAACATCATTCGCAAATTTTAATCCAATCTGGATTGCTTCCATCATGGATGTAGCATTACTCATTGTTTGAATCAAACCAAACAGGGAGTTTTGCAAAAAAGTCATTTTTTCAAACGTAACATCGCCGAGATCAGCAGATCCCAAAGCGTTGCCAGCAGAAAAATTTTCAAATGAAATTTGAGGTACCTGCCCAATTTGAAAATTGGTAGAGGATTTAAAATTCGTGGATGAACCCGAACCCGAAACGACGTTGGCATAAGAAATGCCATTGCTGTTACCTAACTTTTCCACGGTAGGGGTATTGTTCGAGTGAGACAGCACGAACGTTTGATTTAAAGATGCAGGTACAACCTGACTTTGAGAAAATTTCGGTTTGGATTTCGGCTGATGCTTAGCACGAGAATCCAAAACCTTTTTTCTGATGGGGCAATCCCAGAAATTTGATTTGTGATTTCCACCACAATTTGCACATTTAAATTGGGTGACTTCTTTCACGGGACAATTGTCCTTGTTGTGAGAAGAATCCCCGCAAACCATGCATTTTGGAACCATGGCGCAATGATCAGTACCGTGACCGAATGCCTGGCAACGCCGGCACTGGGTCAGATTCTGGCCATTACCGCCATGTTTCTTAAAATGCTCCCACTTTACCCGTACATGGAACAAAAACTGAACTTTGTCCAAATGTTTCAAATTGTTGATTTCATTTCTGTTGAAATGAATCAGATAAAATTGTGAAGTCAAACCAAAGCGAGAAATATTCCCGTTTGATTTTTTCTTCATTGGTATTACTTGGGATGGGGCAAAGCCAAGCAACACCTTAAGTTCGTTTTTGATCTCATCAACCGACAAGTCGTTGGAGAGACCTTTTAGGACCGCCTTGAATGGACGAGCATTCTTGGTCTCATACGTGTAGAAATTGTGTTTGTGGTTTTTCAAATAACCAACAAAAGTTTGGTGATCTTGTAAAGATTCCGTCAACAAGCGACATTCTCCTCTTCGACCAAGCTGGAACGAAACCTTCAAATTGCAAGTTTCCTTACAATTCTTCAGTTGCGTTCGAAAGCTGGCCAAATCGGAGACGGAAGTCACTACAATTGGCGGAGCCTTTACTCGTTTCTCGACGGCAGAAGGCTCAGTACGAGGAGAAGGATCCTTGTCAACAGTTTCGGATAAAACACCGAAACTGTTTGCCAATGGAATTGGAGGATTGACCTCACTTTCAGAATCAGAATCAGACCTCGGATGAGGCTGTTTTCTTTTTCTGTTTCCGTTAGCCGGCTTAGCGTTCAAACGCTTCACCGACGTAACGACCAAATCTTCAGAAGATTTGCGTTTACCTTTGTTTTGACGCATTTTGCAAGCAAAGTTCTCTTAAAAAGATGGCTTCGTTTGTAAAATACAACTAAATTTCAGGTGGGGTTAGTCTTGAAAAGACTGTTTAGAATTTTGGAAATTAACTCAGGTAGTCTTTAAAAAGACTGTGAATTTTTTTTTGAAATAACTCTGAGCTTAGGTAGTAAAAAATACCGCAGCTCTAGTGTCCGTTCACCACGAAGGTTCGCAAGACACTGTATTTTGAGGAGTTAGGATCGGAGTTTGGTGGCCGGGTGTACAAGAAGGAAACGGCACAAATTTGAACCACACGTGGGTAGATCCGGGTGGCGATCCACGGAGGGACGACAAGACGGTTTAGGACGAAACTGGACAGAACCGCTGTTTGTGTACGAGTAAGTTTGAAAACAGATAAACATGAAATCCACACAAAAACATACTAAATCTGTACAAACACGAAGTGAAACACGAGCAAAACATTAAACCTAACCTCACTTCACAGTACTGTTCGAACAAGGACGTAAAACCGGATTGGGTTGGACGGAAAACAGGAAACAAAAAAATTGTAACACAATTACACACACACTACACACACATTGTACTTAACTTAAATCTAATTTGCAGCTTTGATCTGCCGTGCAATAAATTAGGCTGATAACAAGAAGTTGTTTCCGTTGGCGTCCGAACACTGTCAAAATGGCCATTTCCATTACCAGTATCAAAAACCATGAATTTTGATACCCAAAAATCAAACCATCCACATTAACGACCCCCGGGTCTTTTGTGGTCTCTATTGCAAGTTTCTGCTCGAACCTAGGAGTCCGAAGGCTTGAATGGGGAGAGCACCCAAACCTCTTTCTACTCCAAGGAACCTTCCACCCCAGTGTTTGAACTGACGACCTTTGGATTGCGAGTCCAACCGCCGCCAGCGATTCCACCGGAGTAGGCTTGGTTTGGTGTGTTGTTTGTACTTATGGCATGGAGACGACTCCTACACCTCGAATGACTTAACGGCCTAACAACCAAGGCCGGGACCGACATTTTACTTCCTCATCCGTTGGAAGGTTGGAGCAGATGGGAATCGAACCCAGAATCATCCGCTTACAAAGCGGACAGCGTAACCATTCGGCCAAGCACTGCCACTGCCACATTTTGATACCCATATTGCCCCAATTTGTATGGTTCGATAAATGTCCCCGGTAGAACCTTCCTTCAGGGCAATTGCCACTCCGGGTGTGGCCAATCCTGTCTAAATGGCC
Source organism: Culex pipiens pallens (assembly GCF_016801865.2). Taxonomy (NCBI): domain Eukaryota; kingdom Metazoa; phylum Arthropoda; class Insecta; order Diptera; family Culicidae; genus Culex; species Culex pipiens. The sequence continues at coordinate 63,835,737 of NC_068937.1, read as the reverse complement.
ATATTCATTACCAGTATCAAAAACCATGAATTTTGATACCCATATTGACCTAATTTGTATGAATCCGTAAATGTCCTACCGGGAGAACCTTCCCCAGGGCCCTGGCCACTTCGGGTGTGGCCAATCCTGCCCAAATGGCTAATTTCATTACCAGTATCAGAAACCATGAATTTTGATACCCATATTGCCCCAATTTGTATGGTTTGATAAATGTCCCCGGTAGAACCATCCCTCAGGGCACTGGCTTCTCCGGCCAATATCCTACCAGTTTGCTCCCAACTCCATTGCCCCGAATCATTTCGGTATTCCGGTGACTGTCCTGGCAATCGTCAATAACTTCTTGGAACTCCTCTCAAGTTCTTGCATTGTCTTTCAGCGTGCGTGTGTGTGTGTGTGTGTGTTTTTTTAACAAGGTCGGAATCTGCTACCAGTGAACGCGCCCGAGCGGTTTAGGCTTTCAGGATTTTTGTGATATTTACTTGTAGAGTCAAAACAGAGCAGTAAACTTCACTTATTTGTATATTACACTTTTTTAAAGATTACATTTTTGCGGTAACACTCTCAACTTTTACGCGCACGATCACATCACTCAACTTTTTGTTGCTAATTTCATTAAGACCTTCGTCGAGCCAATTCTCTACGTTGAAGCCAGACTTGTCCTCCAGACCTCTTCGCCGAGCCATGCCAGACCCCGAACTCCTAAGTCCTGGGTGGACTTCACGGCGGCTAAGTCCCGGCGGACTTCTCAAACGGCTAAGTCCTGGGTGGACTTCTCAAACGGCTAAGTCCCGGCGGACTTCTCAAACGGCTAAGTCCTGGGTGGACTTCTCAAACGGCTAAGTCCCGGCGGACTGCGGCCTCCACCGCTAAGTCCGGCTGGACTGGGGCCTCTGCTACTGGTGGCTGCTGGCGGGTCTGGCTGGTCTGGGGCGTCTTCTGGAACTGGAACTGGACTGGAACAAGAACTGGAACTAACTGCCCTCCTCAAGAATTTTGGGTTTTTATAGTCAGTCCCCGAAAACTCTACTAAATTTTGTTCTGCTAAAAGTGGTCCGTTTCGATGAGAAGCATCGATGAACCTCATGAATTAAATTATGCAGACCTCTGCAATTCTTCATGACTTTCCGTATGGTGTAGTGAGTACACCTCTAAATCGGAAGTCATGAGTTCGAACCCTTGTCGTGAAACTTTAAATTATGTTATTGGAATATCAAAATTATGTTCCTCAAACATTCTCAAAAATGTTGGTCAATAATGAGAAGGTCGAATTCTCCATTGAACAAACATGCCAATGAATTTGGTTAAGCCACACCCTCAATTTCCCCTGTAGAATAACATCGCACATTCATAATTGAAAGCTTAACCATTTTTTTGATTGCCTAACAATTGGCGAAATTTAATAAAGGGCTTTTCAGGTGAGGATGACTCATGATCATCACCTGTACATAAGCTTAATTGTTTGTCGCGCAACGCGAGTCGACGGGTAAAATTATTTATGCTTGCGTAAGCGCGCATGGTCAGAACTGTGGTGAGGTTCGAATAATGGACAAATTTAATGATTTAAATTTGAGGTCGCTGCACCAGACACCTGAGAATTCATTTCTCAGGTAGTGTGGGGTTGGGAAAACAAAAAAAAGATTTCCCGGCCCACTAAACCAGTCCTTGAACTCAGTGCCCTTTTCCCCCCGGGACAACCTTTCGGTATAACTTCGGGGGGAGGCGTTGCATTTTCTGCATTAGTCTACTTACAGGATCCATGCCGGGTACTAGAACCATTTCCTGTTCTACATACATATGAGTCCATACGAGGGTTTAACCGCGCCATAAGTTCTTCGTTGGTGATCAGATGACCTTCGGCGTTACTACCCCCTTCGTCGTTGTACGGAGTAGGAGGCCAGGTCGTTGGATCATGTCTTGGGAAGAGCCCTTCCACAATGACCTTCAGCTTGTCGGGACACGTTTCAGCCACCATCGATGGGCCTCTGATCTTCGCCATTGCGACACGATGTGCGCTCCCCCAAGGGTTCGCATCAGCGTCTTGGCATAACTCCTTGAAGCAGTTTGTCTTGCTGCATTTGATCGCTTTGCAGACCGATACTCCTCTCTGCACTCCTCTCTAGTTGCTTCGGATCTTGCTCTCTGGACTCGTCTTCTGGCGCTGAGGCAACTTGCTCGAAGGGTACCGAGTTCTTCATTCCACCAGTAGGCTGGACGACGACAGTTCCTTGGCTCCAGTCTCCGCGGCATGGTTGTGTCGCATGCTGTCACTAGTTGTTCTGTTAGCTCGTCGGCCCCAACTCTTATGGTTCGGCAAATGTCCCCCTATCGGAACATCCCCGGGGCATCCGGCCACTCCGGATTGTGGCCACTACTGCCGAAATGTCAAATTTCATGTCCAGTATCAAAAACCTAAAGGTTTGATACCCATATTGCCCCAACTCTTATGGTTCGGCAAATGTCCCCCTATCGGAACATCCCCGGGGCCTCCGGCCACTCCAGGTGGTGGCCACTACTGCCAAAATGTCAAATTTCATGTCCAGTATCGAAAACCTTAAAGTTTGATACCCATATTGCCCCAACTCTTATGGTTCGGCAAATGTCCCCCTATCGGAACATCCCCGGGGCCTTCGGCCACTCCAGGTGGTGGCCACTACTGCCAAAATGTCAAATTTCATGTCCAGTATCGAAAACCTTAAAGTTTGATACCCATATTGCCCCAACTCTTATGGTTCGGTAAATGTCCCCCTATCGGAACATCCCCGGGGCCTCCGGCCACTCCAGGTGGTGGCCACTACTGCCAAAATGTCAAATTTCATGTCCAGTATCGAAAACCTCAAAGTTCGATACCCATATTGCCCCAACTCTTATGGTTCGGCAAATGTCCCCCTATCGGAACATCCCCGGGGCCTCTGGGCACTCCAAGTGGTGGCCAATTCCAATTATCAATTTCCGCTCATGCCGGCTGGCATGACTTGGCGTGTCCAGGCTATCTGCTCCCGGGCCTTCAGGCCGTCTGCAAACGGGCCACCAGGCCATCTGCTCCTTATGTGTTCTCGTCGACGTCCAGCAACAGAATGAATTTTCGGGACCGACCGAGCCGCTTTTTGTTAATTTAGATCGGGGACGTATGCCCCGCCTCTTTGCACCCATTCTTCTACATCTCCTTATTCGCTTTTTGCCGCGTCGACGATCCGAAAATTATGAGGTAGAGTGGAGGTGATTTTAGATACATCAATCTCACGTCTCTATATTGACTGATTGGGAAACGTTTGTTCAACCAATCAGCGTGCACCAAAAAGAGGGGAAATTTGCCGAGAGGGGAATTCGTCACGTAACGTTTTCGCTTCGCGAAAGTTTTGGATTGACACCACGTATAGAAACCTTAGGACAAAGTTCTTTGTCAAAACATGTATTTTCATCAGACTCTGTGCTGAAGGTGCTGATTAGGTTTTTGAGTGTGCCTTGAAACTATCATCCAGATTGATTGTCGGTTAAAAAAGTGTCAGATCACAATGCAACAATTCCTCACGAAAACAGAATGATTCGGAAAAATAGTTGTCTTTTTTCTTAAAAGCCAATCTAATACCCTTTCGTTTGGGTCCAAGACTGCTAAAATCGGTTGAAATGGTGCGGAGTTATGATTTCTTGAAAAATGTGTTTTTTGCGAAAATCGACGAAAATGGAAATTTTTCGGAACACCCTAACACGATGTAGGTCACCGTAATGGCCAAACAAAAAAAAATACGGGTCTTATTATTTCGGTCAAGGAACTCCCCGGAAAATTTTGAGCCCGATCGGAAAACTATTTTTTTGAATCATGATTCGTGGGGAATGGCTGAATGATCAAATTTTCAAATGAAAAAAAAAAATAAGTGGTCAGTTTGGATGGAGGTGAAATTGGGAGTTACTATATGAAAAAAGTGTTCAAGCTTACCTTTTTAATGTTACCAAAGTGCCTGTTAATTTTTTACATCTCCTTAATGCTGATTCGAGTCGTTCTGGCTCCTCCTTTAAAAACATTTCTTCTCTGCATAATCTTTCCATATCTACCGATAAAAATGATCGCAAATCTTGGTGTAATCTTGGAAAACGTATTTTTAGCTCAGCCACCGTTTTACTGTAAAAGAAATGTTATTTTAATAAAAGCATAGATTAAAATCGCAAGCCTATTCGTAGCTAACAATACAAGTTTTTTTTCCAATTAATTAACATTTTTATGAAACGGAAAATTTTATTTTCTGAAGTATTTTTTTTCAATAAAAAATTGTTCTGAAAAATATGAATTTATAATAGAAAAGAATCAAATTCAAACCATTTTTTAAATTAATTTGGAACATTTTTTTTATTACAATTAGAAAAAAATCAAATAATAAAATGAATTATCAACATTCGATTGCTTAACAAAAAAAAAAGTTTCTTATTCCACCTAAAGTATGTAAAAAAGCAAGCTTCCCATGCGCCAGTGCCAACGCACACCGCGGGTTTGGTTTTCTAGCTTCGGTACGAGCCTGAACCCATTTATGTTTTTAGGTATTTTACTTCATCGTACCAGCACACCACGACACTCTCGGCTCGTCGCCTCGGTTGTGTGTCTGGCACTCACCCGTAGCATAAACCCAGCGTATGAGCCAAGGTGCTTCACTCGGTACGTGCCGCAATACGCGCCGTGATATTGAACCCGGTTTGTACCGCCGGCGCGTACCGCGGCACGCATCTCGGCTCGTACCGAGTGAAGCACCTTGGCTCATACGCTAGGTTCATGCCACGGCTGAGTGCCAGACACACAACCGAGGCGGCGAGCCGAGAGTGTCGTGGTGCGCTGGTACGATGAACCAAAATTGCATCGGCTCGAGTGAGTCGGGTACGGGTGTAAACCGAACAAAGCAGGCGCAAAGCAAAACCGAGGTACAAGTGAACCGCGTGTACCGCACGGTTCGGGGAAGCTTGAAAAAAAGTATTACACCCCTTGTGCACTATGCACATTTTGTGATAAAACATGTAAACAAAGTTTGACAGAAATCTAGTACTACGTTTTGTTCAGGAACACATGCCGAACATTTTGCTAATCTAATATAATCTAATCAGACCCTAGCGCAGCCAATATTTCGAAGGGATCCTGGAGAGTGCCTTAGGTTAGATGACGCCTAGCACTCTTCTTGTCATTTATTAACATTTGTAGTGCGCCATTGCATTAGAATGCATTGAAACATCACAAGCGTTAAAGCGGCCAGGCCTACTGCGTAAAGCCGTATCGCAGAGATGACTCGTAATTGGGTTGAGTTTGAGTACTGAACAACAGCGAACAACAACACAGAAAGAGGAAGAGTTCCGAATGTTCGAGAGGTTTCATCGGTGTGTGTGTGCACCGCAGAGGCACACAAAGTGGAGCGAAAAAAGAATCGCGCGATTGAAAAGTTCTTTTTTTTTGGTTTGCTTTGTTTCTGGCGCGTTTTTGGTGGGAATTGAGACGAGTGTGGAAGAGGAAGTGTGCGCCGCAGAGGCACACAAAGTGGAGCGAAAAAAGAATCGCCGTCAGTTGAAAAAGAATCGCGCGATTGAAAAGTTCTTTTTTTGGTTTGCTTCGTTTCGGGCGCGTTTTTGGGGGGAATTGGGACGACTGCGGAAAGAGGAAGAGTTCCGAATGTTCGAGAGGTTTCATCGGTGTGTGTGTGCGCCGCATAGGCACACAAAGTGGAGCGAAAAAAGAATCGCCGTCAGTTGAAAAAGAATCGCGCGATTGAAAAGTTCTTTTTTTGGTTTGCTTCGTTTCGGGCGCGTTTTTGGGGTGAAGTGGGACGATTGCGGAAAGAGGAAGAGTTCCGAATGTTCGAGAGGTTTTATCGGTGTGTGTGTGCGCCGCAGAGGCACACAAAGTGGAGCGAAAAAAGAATCGCCGTCAGTTGAAAAATAATCGCGCGATTGAAATGCTCTTTTTTTGGTTTGCTTATTTTTCGCGCTGACATATAGGATAGACCATTAGCGCGCGTTTTTGATTTTTTTTATTCGATTGTGGATAGCGAGACCTCGCGGTTACTCTGCAACGTGTTTTCCGAGCCTTTCATTTGATATTTTATTTTTCATAAGTCCTTCTTCTATCATCGTTGATTGGAAGGCACGCCGCCGGTTTAGTTCGTTCAAGTTATTGTTTTAAATTCATTAGAATCGGTTACGTAGTGTCCTGTTTTCTTTTTGTTGATGATCTTGGATCGTAATAATTTATTCCAACTGGCAGTTCTAGTATTAACTCATCAAACTATCGATTTTATGAAGAGTAAAGCGTTTTTTATTTACTATTTTTGAAATTTGCACGCGTTATCTAAATTGTACAATTAGTAAAAATATACTGATAAGTCCAGCCCATAGCACTACTGCTCGGTTGGCACGCGTTCGATTAAAAAAACTTTCTAACTAATCAATAATTTATCTTTCCGCAGCCGGCTGCCTAAGATTTAAATTTTTCAACCGATAAACAAAATGCTCATGGTCACATCACTGCCACTCGTGAATCCTGACCTCATACCCATCTACTAACCCCCTCAAAACTCATGTGATACTTTGTCGGAGAAGCAGTCGATTGGGCGGTCTCTATCACTCAAGTATCAGACTAACATTCCCATCCACTTCCCCGTGACTCTACCACTGGTTGTAGCCGGCGCCGGTATTGATCAGCATGATAGGGGCCTTTGAGAAGTTGCGAAGCGAGGAAAGATAGCACCCACTCATCTTCCACGGCTCGTGGATGTAACTTCTTGAGGTCCTGGTCAATAACGGAGTAGCAACTGCGGGTGGGCACCTATGCTTATTATGCTTATGCAGCAATTCCCCACGAAAACAGCATGAAAAAAAACAAAAGTGCTCGGATCGGGCTCAAAATTTTTCTGGGGGTTCTCTGGCCGAAATAATTAAACCCATATTTTTTTTTGTTTGGCCATTTGGGTGACCTACGCCGTCTTAGGGTGGTCTGAAAAATGGCCATTTTCGTCGATTTTCGCAAAAACCACTTTTTTCAAAAAATCATAACTCCTCGCCATTTCAACCGATTTCAATTGTCTTATACGCAAATGAAAGGTGATAAGTTGGCCTATCAAAGAAAAATAATAAAAAGTTTCAAAAATCTAGCCTAACATATGAAAAGGTCGAATGAAACTTTAAAATACCGTTTTAACGGTGTCTGGACCAAAGAGCCCATGTCTGGAAATATTTTTATCAGATTCCCCGAACATTTTTACATAACATACTAAAAAATGGGAGGAGTTCATTAACAGGATTCTGAGATATGATTTTTTGAAAATAAAATCCGTGTTTTTCGACGCGCCGCGCGCAAAAACACGAAAATGACAAAATCGGCAAAAAATCAACTTTTTCCACTAAAACTTCGATAACTTAAAAATGATGACCTATACATGTCTGGATACCAAAAGTTGCGTCTTTCATAAATGGATGATTTATATAAAAAGTTCTAAAACAAATACTATTACAAAAATAAAAAACGCAAAAAAAGTTTGTACACCTTTCGAAAAATTAACATAATTAAAGTTATTTGTTGACAAATCACAATAAATCCAGTCTCCCAACTCCAAATAGACATCCTTGACTGGTTTAAAAAATAATTTGGATTGAATATAAACTTTACTAACTACTTAGTATAAAAGTTTAAATATAACTCTGGAAATTCGATGGGTAATTCTCTACCAACTCACATGAAATCGGAAAAAGTTGCCCCGACTCCTCTTCGATTTGCGTGATACTTTGTCCTAAGGGGTAACTTTTGTCAAAGAGACTTTTATGTAAAATTAGACGCCCAATTTGATGGCGTACTCAGAATTCCGGAAAAAAAAGAATTTTTCATCGAAATAAGTATCATACCAGTTTAAGGTGTTGTTTTGATAATGCAAAATTGCAGAATATGTCAATGGTCGGAAACCACATTTTGGTATTCTTTTTTTTTTTTATTTTGGTTTTGTTATAGAGACTTTACACCATTGTGCATTCATCTCTTCAAGGTGGATAGTGAAAGAGGAAAGATTACATAGTTTAAAATCACTTGTCTGGCAATATTTCAATAATTGTTACCATGCCTTTTTTCTAACGATTTCTGTCTATGTTTCAAATATTTAGCGGAATATTTGGAGAGTAAATTATCAAGTTCTTCAAGTTTATCTTCGTCCTCTTCTTCCAGGGATTTAGAAGTTATCTCACAACACTTTTTCTTATAATATTTAGCTTTTATGACATCTTTATCTTCTTCATCAGTTTCTTCTGCAGCCATCCCTCTTCGTTTTGTTGTTAATTCGTCATCCGCGTCCAAATATGCCTGTAAGCGCTTCCGGGTTTTGCGAGTGTGCTTAGAAAGCACGGTCTCGAATCCATCGTTGTCTTCTTCATCAATTTCACTCGTTTGCATTGCATAGAGGTCAGGTTCACTGTTGTTACTTTTGCTGCTTGGCTCAGGTTCAATCGGTGGTGTACTGCTTTTTTGGTTCACATTTTTACTCGAATCCGCACATTTTTTGTTCTTTGCTTTGAGTTTGCAAAGCGATTTTTTGCCTATAATCGTCACTGCTGCAGCAGCATTGTTTACAGTGATTGATTTCGGCGTTGGCTGTTTCAACAACATCCGCAGGGTCCGAACTCCATTTGGAATCCCTGGGAAGAAGTTAATCCAGCGGTCGTTGGTGACACCACTTTGACTACGTCATCATTGCTTATGCCTAGAGGTAGGTCAATCACACGAACTTCCGTAGCGTTGTTGTCCAGGTAAATCGGGATTTTGCAACCCTGATATACCAGATGTTTGTCGATGATGGACGAAGCCATTGCTGAGTCGGCGAACTGCAGCACGGCTATTCTTCTTCTATTGCATAATTGCAATGCTCGCAAGTTTTCTTGGTTTACTTGAAGGTCTGCGAGAATTTTTTTTACAAGCTTTGGGCTTGGTTGGTTTTGGAGTTGACAAAAATCCAGAACCACACTGTTTTTGTCTACGGTGCACATTTAAAAAAAAATCGGCGACGCGCACACAAACTGCGGACTGGCGTTGAGAATGCGACTTGTAAGGTCGGTGGTTACTTTGCAACTCGGTATTACTTTTGGTTTTAAACTTTATTTTAAACATTTTTGATATACCCTCTAATGCAGCGGTTCTCAACCTGGGGTACATGTACCCCTAGGGGTACCACGAGCGGTCTAAGGGGCTACCGGGAGACAAACCCCGTAATGGCGGACATTTAAACATAATATTTGAGAGAAAAAAATAACAAACTGATTTGAAGTAAAAAACTAAAACCATATTTGAAGTGCAGTGAATTACGTGCGAATTGTTTTTGACCAATTAGAAACTGTTTAAAACATATTGATTGATTTTTTTTTAAATGTTGTTTATTTGACTTGCATAAAACATAAAATTAATAATTGGATAACCTAAATTTGAAATACTAGTGAGATTTGCTTCGACGTTTTGCTGGCCTTCCATTGGTGTTCGGTGGTTGTTCTTCTGCGTTCTTCGTTCATCCTAGGGAACGGGGGTTCACCCCTTGTGCGTCCTCTTCCAGGGGTCTCGGGAGCCCGGAGGGTTGTCCCTATTCCACTCTTCGTATAGCTTGTAGTTAGGGGGGCCCCGGGTCTCCCGAGCGCCACCGTGGGTTCTTCGGTGATGTGTCGATGTGTACTACCAGGCGCCCCGGAGGAGCCGGAGGGTGGTCCCTGTTCCACTCTTCGTGTAGCTTGTGGTCAGGGGGCCCCGGGACCTCCGGGCGCGACAGTGGTTACTCACAGTCCAGATGAAACTCCAGCGATTGAAGGTCTATTGCATCTCTAGCGTTTGATGCAAACATTACAAACTCGATAAAGATTTTTAGTGCACGTTTCCTCCTTGTTTTTCCAATTCCTTCTAGCGAAGGTCTCATGAATTCGTCAAAGGAGGGTGAAGCTCACCCCCGCAGGATAGTTGTGATGCAGTTCTGTACAAGCAGCCATGCGTCAGCAACCCGCCGACATTCGCTAAACTTATGCTTCAATGTTTCGACTGCTGCTCCACAGTGCAGGCAATTCTCACCGTCAGCTCTCCGCATAGTTAGCATCAGCTTCCGATGCTCAATCTTGCCGTTCACAAGTAAGTACAGCATGCTACGCTGGTGTGATGATAGCTGCCGCATTGAGATGTTCTGCCAGATCTGTGGCCAGTTAACAGTCGGGTTTTCTCGTTCTTTTGGGAGTGGAGTTTGTTGTTCGACAGCTAAGCGATGAAGAAAATCGGCAGAGGAGTTTTGCTGGATCATTGGAGGGAGTTGGGGAAATTGCACACAAATATAATTGAGGCAAGGAAATTGCGAAGGAAGATTTGCTGGGTTAGGGTTAGCTTGGACAATAAAGGATTTATAAAAAGGAATGGATTCGATATCTCTGAGATGCCGGTTGATCAACAGCGCCCTGCACTTCAAAGCTGGTAGATGCAGTTTTAGATCTCCTTGCTCGCGATCCCGAGCCAGGTGCTGTATGGGGACTCTTGCGGGAATACCCCTCCACAGGAAGGAGCCCATTGTTTGAGTGATCTTGCTGGTGTGCTCTTGGTAAGGGGGGAGAACGGACGAAAGGTACCACATCTTGGCCGAAATAAACGTATTCAGTAAGACTACTTTCTGGAGAAGAGTCAATGAACGCGTCGCGTGCAGCCAGACCAAACGAGAGAATTTCACGACAAGCTCATCCCAATTTCGACGTATCATTACACGAAGAGAGTTCGCATAAATGATACCGAGAACTTTTATCGTGTCCACTGTTTGTAGCCATGGAGTTCGTATGCTATTGTCCCCGACAAGATCGACGTCAATTGAAGTTGTTTTCCTCAGGTTCAGTTTCGCTCCAGAGGCCCGCTCGAACACAGAAAAGAGAGCCCGCATACGATCCAGCTTGTGATTGGAAGTTGTCACCACACTAATGTCATCAGCATAAGCAACCACCAAGTCCAAACCGGCTACGCGTTCTAATCTGCTAACAAGTGGGTGCAGGTAGAGGACAAAGAGGTGCATGGAGAGCGGGTCGCCCTGTCGCACCGAACGTCGAACATCGAAGGCAGGCAAGAGATGACCGTTTATCATGAGTCGAGACCTCGAAGATTCGGCTATTCGAGAGAGCAGATTCACGAGAGCTGGATTGAACCCGAGCGAACGCATGGTTCGAAAAAGAAAAGCGTGCTCAACACGATCAAATGCATGGTCCAGATCGAAAGACACTAGCTTACCCCTCAGTCCTCTCCGGTTCAGCTGAGCAATTCGATCTTTCAAAGCGAGAGTGGCTTGAAATATGTTGCGATTTGAGTTTGAGCACTTCTGCCCAGGGCTCAGCACATGGTGAGCGCACATAACACTCTCGATCCTCGCCTTCAACACACGAGCGAGAGTTTTGTAGTCAAAGTTGAGGAGAGATATGGGTCTATACGATTTTGCTGTATCGTCGCTGTTTTCTTTCTTAACGAGCACGATTACGCCATCCACGGGAGGAAAGTTGGTAGCGAGAGCTTCATTCAGCACCAGGTTTAGTTCACGATGAATCACGTCGAAAGTACGGAGATTTTTTAGGCGCGCTTGTCTTGATGGCCGAGTAGATCTCGGCAGTGGTGATATCACTCATGATACCGGTGTTCCCTTGGTCATGCTCCGGAATCACGCGCTCACAGTGAAATGCGTCCCCCGCATTATCCTCTGCAACGCCAGGCCCGTACAATTCGGTGAAGTACTGTTGCAGCTGCTGGTTGATGGTATCAGGAGAGGTCAGTCTCTCTCCCATATCGCTAAGTAGATGAGTAATTGTGTTCTTCTTCCGCCTTCGTTCTCCTAGCTGAAACGTTGAGAGTGGCTCTCCGGCCACGTGTGTCTCGTTGACGCGCGTGAAAAAATGGGGGAAATCCCGCTGCAATTTGAGCAGCTCCCCTTTCAGACGGTTAATCGTAGAAAGCATGTCAGGGTTCAAGTAGTAACCATCGTACGCGAGCCGTAGCTGAGCGTAGAGTCGTTGATGTTCACGATGGAAATCGTCATACAGCAATTTCGACTTCCAACGAAAAAAAGATTTTATTTTAGGGTTCGCATACGACAGCCACCACACCATCCACGATGAGAAATTTCGCCGTTCGCGAGTTCAGAACTGCCATCGGTATTGGAACTCTTCAATGTGATCAGCTGATAGAACGTGAGGTCTTAGGGACCAGAAACCGCTGCCGGGGGGTCTGCCGAGGTGGGGAAGGCAAATTCTCACAGACACAGCCTGATGATCCGAGAACGAGCACACATGTGTATCTGCTGACCGAAGGTGACCACACAGACCGGCGCTGACATACACACGGTCGAGGCGAGATGAAGAATTGTGTGTGATGTAGGTATGCCCAGATGTGTTCGGCCGCAGCGCCACCCATACATCACGAAGCTGCAACTGCTGCACGGTGTTCGTAAGAGCAGGGCTTGTGTTGGATCCGGTAGCGTCGCATTGCCGCAACACACAGTTAAGGTCCCCAGCGAGTATCATGTGTTCGGTGCGGTGCCTTAAGTAGTATGCCAACGTTTGGAAGAAGGCTATGTGATCTCTCAATGCAATTGCAGTTCCTCTCCTTGTGTGGTCTACATTACATACTACGTTACAGCCAGGGATGTACAGCTGCTCGTTCTGCACCTCCTGCAGAAAGACGAAGTCGAGCTCCAAAGTACGCACGAAGTTACGAAGTGCGTTTAGTTTGTTTGTGTTGGTGATCGTGTTGATGTTCAATGTTGCAAAAGTGTAGCTCGTGAAATCGAAAACTACTTTTTTGGTAGGGAAATATCCCCGTGTATGGTCTTTTGTTTCTTTTTCTTCCGAAGATTACGAGCTTCTTTGCTGCTAACCGAAGCTGTAGACCCGTCAGACTCTTCAGCTTCAGATGTTTGAATCAGTTCGCCATCCTCGGTTTGTGGTAGTGTTGGGTTAGCTGGAGGTAGTGTTGGATCAGATGGTGGTAGTGTTGGATTATTTTCCAACGGTGGGTCATTCTTTTTCGGGTCAGTTGTGGGACAACGTTTTTTGAAGACTGGTATGGACTGTTCACCAGATTTCTTCTGAGAGGCACCGGTGGTTCCTGGTTGTTTAGAACTTGCAGACGGATTCGCTGGACCTTTCGGTTCGGAGGCTGGCTAGGTTTCGGCGGACCCATCGCAGGATGCTGCTCGACTGTTTTTGAGACAGATTGTGCTTGAGGCTGTAGTGGTTGTTTGGTTATGTTGGCGTAGGTCTGATTCGCAGCAAGCTTTTGAATCAGTAGTTTCTTGTTTATCACGCAGGATACCCCGTTGTGCATGAATTCCCCGCAGTGGCGGCATGTCTGCCGTTGACCGAAATAGGACACGGAAGCTATTTCGGAGTCGATCGCAACGAAAGATGGGATATTTTTCTTCACCATCATCCGAGCGACTCGTGTACCAGTTGCGATACTTTCGAAGTGGTAATTCTCGCCCCACAGTATCTCGTGGATTGAGAACACCTCACCATACGCACCCAGAAATTGAGCGATTGTTGCGTTAGATACGCCCTCAGAAAGGTCACTCAGGTTCACCTCTACTGCACCGTCTTCCATAGAAATGCGCAGCGGGTAGCTTTTATCGACAACAGCTAGTTCGTGCTTTTCACCATTTTCTTCGACAACCTTTTGTGCCGTTGCGAGGTCAACGGTCTTCACGAATGCACATTAGGGTGCCCAGAAAAAATGACCCCCTGCTCCACAAGCGGAAAACGGGTTTTCGGGTTATTTTAAGCATCTGTGTAAATTTTGAGTGAAATTGGTTGAGATTAACCCATTGATACTCGAGCCCGAAGTTGGCGAAAAAAATGTTTTTCATGCAAAAATGACTTTTTTAAATCACTAATAACTTTTCAGGATCGAGTTTTACAGCTTTGGTATGTTCTACAAAGTTGTAGAGCATTAAATTTTCAATAAGAATCTCACTTTTGAGAATATTTGGATGGAAGTAGCGTACCGTGCAGACCAAACCGTAAGAAACTTGGGTTTTCCATACATTTTTTCGATTTTTCCCATACAAACTTCACCTCCGAGTATCAATGGGTAAATGATGACTGATTTTGCTCATATTTGGCCCAGAGTCCTAAAATAGGTCAAGGAACAATATTCAGCTTGTGGAGTTAGGTTTTGAGAAAAAGTCCCATATTCTGGGCACCCCAATGCACATCCAAGAGTTTTGCTGATCTGCAAACGCACAACCTGATCCCTCGTGAGCTCCAATTCGAGTCCAATAAAAAGGTGCACATCACTGATGGACGGTTTCCGGGGCACGTTAGAGTAATCGATACGAAACGTATTTTCGCGACGAAACATCGCGAAAACGCGACGAATGGCAGAGCCAAAACTGTAGTAGCTAGCGAAAGACTTCCTCAGGCAAAACACGACTGCACTGCTCGGAAGATGAACGCGGAATACGATAAAAATAATAATTTGCACTTGTTAAGAAATTTCCAGGATTTGAAATAAAGTTATAGCACGCCAGCTTGTCGAACTTCCTGATGGTAAGTGAGATGGCTTAACCGCCACTCCTGAGGGAGACCATCCACCTGTTTTCAGTTTGCCCAGCTATTGAGACTTCCAGAGGGGGTTCAGTTTATCCCGGAACGGGGGAAAGGAAGTTCACTGACGGCAGAAAAACAAAGCGAGATCATTACCGAACAATTACCCAATGAGAAAATCCAAGATAAGATATCCACTTGAAGAAGACTCAGAACTTGCCGCAGCTAATCATCACCCTTGGCCCTTCCAGTTTCCCAGTTTGTTTAAGAGCCGGAAAAGACGCAATGGTTGCCCGGTGGGAGAAAGGAGCCCACCTTCTCCAGTAAAAAAAAGAATAAAATAGAAAAATATAGTAAAAACTACATTTATTTACGACCGCGAGAAAAACATGAGTTTATTTCTGGACCATCCTAAGAATCAGTCCGTAGCTAGATTTTGGTTGGTGTCTAGACTAAAATCGACATTGGTGTTGGTGTTGGGTGTTTATTTTACAGAAGTGTGTGGTACATTTGTGTTGGTGTTTGAACGTTTGAACGGTCCTCCCCTCTTCTTTTCCCTGTTAGCCTGGTATCTGTCGTGTGTTTCGGGTTTCTACTTTGTGCTTATGTTTTGCGCTCTATGTTGGTGTGTGCGTTTAAGTCAAGGGGTGCTCAGACGGGACGGTTTTTGGGCACGTCAAAGGATGTGTAATCGGCCTCGCACCTGGGGGCTTTAGGTTGCGGACAAGTGGGCCATGGACTTATCACTGATTGAGCATGCTTTCTACTTACGTCCCTTTTTGAGTGCGTTGAACACGTGGCCCTACCGGATTTCGAACGCCGCCAGCAATTGCTGAAACGACTACTCCCTGCTGCTATTGATGTTGCTGCTGTTGCTGCACAACGTGAATTCACGCCGAACCCTATCGTGACGCGAACGGCGTCCACTTCGATCGAGCGTGACAGGCAGTCGGCCGTGATGTTCGCTTTCCCTTTCCGGTACTCGAGGTCGAAGTCGTAGGCTTGAATCCTCAACGCCCACCTCAACAGCTTCGCGTTGCCTGTCTCTGCGCCAACGTTGAACAACCATAGCAAGCTTCTGGCATCGGTGATGACTCGGAATTTGGTTCCCTCTACGTAATGTCGGAAGTGTTGTATGGCCGACAGTACGCCGAGGCACTCCTTTTCTACTGCTGAATATCGCCGCTGTGTTCGATTGAGCTTCTTGCTGAAGTAGCTGATGACGCGCGTGACGCCGTCTTGCTCTTGGACCAGCGCCGCTCTTACCGCTCGGTCTGACGCGTCCGACTCGATGGTGAACAGCTTCGAGAAGTCAGGGTTTCCCAAGATTGGCGCGGAGGTCAGGACTGCTTTGAGCTTCCGAAACCCGTCTTCCGCCTCTTTGGTCCACTTGAAGCGATTGTTCTCCTTGATTAACAAGTCGGTGATCGGCGCCGTCATTCTGCTGTAGTCCTTGATGAACCGTTGGTAGAATCCGGCGAGGCTCATTAACCTCCGGATGTCCTCCTGCGTCCCCGGCTGCGCGAAGTCGAGAATCGGTTGAATCCGGCTTTTGTCGATGGCCACTCCGTGCTCGTTGAGGAGGTACCCCAAGTACATGACCTGCTTGCGGAAGAAACGAGATTTCTCGAGCGAGATAGTCAACCCGGCCTTTCGCAGTCGTTCCGCCACCAGTCAAAGTAACCGCAGGTGCTCGTCGAAGGAACTCGCCGCGATCACAATGTCGTCCAAGTAGAGGAAGACGTACGGCTTTAGGTCTGAACCAATTGCCTTGGCCATCAGGCGGGACATCGTGAACGGTGCGTTCATCAGCCCGAACGGAAGGACTTTGAACCGGAAGACTTCTTCTGAGGTTCGAAAAGCGGTCAGATTGCGACATTCCTCTTTCAACGGGATTTGAAAGTATGCGTCTTTCAAGTCTATGACCGAGAAGTACGTAGCCTTGCCCAACCGTCGGAATATGTCTTGCATGTTCCGCATCGGGTAGCTATCTTTGACCGTCAACTTGTTGATCTTTCGCGAATCGAGACAGACCCGCACTTTCCCGATCTTCTTCGGCACCGGGACCAGAGGATTGGTCCATTCGCTGTAGCATTCCTCGATCGCGTCCAGCTTCTTGAACCGTTCCACCTCGGCGTTGATCGCTTGCTGAACGTACGGTGAACAGCGGTACATGGGCGGGTTTCTTGGCTTTGCTCCTTCCTTCAACACAATCTCGTGTTCGATGAGATGCGAGCGGCCTAACTTCCCGGTCGATGTTAGCTCGAACTCCCGAATGACTTCGGACAGTTGTCTGCGTTGCTCGCTCGTCAGGATGTGCTCGGTCTCGATGGCATCTGGATCTGGAACGGACTCGGTCGGCCCTTCGTACACCGGAATGTCCAGCGTGTCGTCCTCCTCGGGGTCTTCCACCGTTGGCGTTGTCTCCGAAGGCTCGATCGTGAAACAGAGAAGTGCGTCGTCGTCCTGCTCGACCATCTCGACGCTTTCCGGTCCTTGACCGAGGTCGATCATCGGCTTGATCCCGAACGCCTCTCAGAAATCGGCTCCGAGAATGATTTTCCGAGAGATCTCCGGAACGACAATGGTTGGAATGACGCGGGTCGTGTTCTTGAAAGTAAAAGGCAAATTTACAAAGCCCAAGCAGCCGTAGTTCGACCCGTCCGCGGTCGACACTCGGATGGCCGCCGGTTGGATTTTTAAACGGTACTGGTCGATGATGTCTAGCGAGTTCAAAATGCTGACTCCCGCTCCAGAGTCGAGCAGCGCATCGATCTGCGTGTCGAAGATGTTGACTCGGATGTGCGGACACTTGTTGGCCTGTATTCGGACTTGGTATACTTGCGCAAAAGGGTTGTAGACAAAATTTGACGTGGGAATGTAGGGTTTCAGGTCAGTGGTCGAATTCCCAGACTCGCACTCCTCTATTCGTTTCCCTGCAGCGTAGTCGAGGAACGTTGCGTAAACGACGCCGAACACCGCTCGCAGTTCATTATCGTTCTTCCCAAACTGCCATACCCGTAACAAAAAATCACCTTCGGCTTGTTGCATTGGTGCCAGCTGTGCCCGTGAACCAAACAGTTCCAGCACAATAGTTAAGCTGTGGTTCCGCTGGTCTCTACCGGTTCGAGAAGTTTGTGGATGTTCCGGAGTAGTTCCCACACGGAGAGACTGTGCCCAGAAATTTTAACAATTAAAATTGTTGATTTTACTTTCGTAAATTTTAACAAAAACGTACTTGTTACTGCCAATTTTCAGTTAAATTAACCAAAATTCAGTAATAATTTAATAACCTGTTTGTTGAAAATGCTAAAGGCAAAAAGCTAACAGATTTCCCGAACTCGAATGAACGTGCTCGACTGTTAGCTTTGGTTTTAGGAAAATCAAAAATTTTGTTGTTTGAATATAATTTACATTAGTTGAATATTTAAAAGATAAACTTGGGTTTGTTTACGTCTGTCATTTGAAGTCAGGATTCGAACGAGAGCGGTCGATTTGTTGAGTTTGTGTTGTTAGAGGATGTGAAAGGTGAAAATTACACTATTTAGCTAATGTTGAAGTGGCAAATCAAAGTGTTGCAACTGGGGAGGTGGAATTGGTGAGTAGGTTTGTTGATGATTTCTTTGCAGGTGATAAACTATGAAGAGCAAGAGGACGACCTTCGCCATGAGGACCTCTAATGCGAGTGAGTTGAACACGTTATAAGAATGTTTGATGGAAAGAGAGGGCAATAGAAGGGAAATGCGGGCCGACTCTTCACGGATAGAGCAGCCCGGGCAAATTTAACAAAATGTTGGTTAATCCAAGTAAGTATGGGTTTATTTTTGCACAATAATTTATCTAATGTGATTCTTATTAGAAAACTGAATCATTAAAAATCTTCGTGCTCACGACGGATAAAATCTTAATGATCCATTCTTTTTTTTTCAGAATCATCAATTATAAATTACATAGAAATGCGTACACATGACAATATAAAAAATAGAGATGAAGTAAAATATAATAAAATAAAAATATGTAAAATATATAAAAGAAGTTAATTATTATCTTGAAAGTTTTGTTGCAATACGTCTGCTCAATAAACTGGTAAGTAAAACTTTAAATATTTTTTTCAGGAATCGGAGTACGTTGAATAAATTGAATCAAATGCAATGATAGTTTGTTGCCAAAACTAATTGTTAAATTAATGCAAGCTTGGTAAGTAGCATTATTGATATTTCTTCTTTCCTCAATATAATTACATTTATTTACGTTTCTTTTTTCAGTTTATAGCCGAAATTAAGAATTTTGTATTAAATTACTAATACATCTCCCATGTCTATTTGCAGCAAAAGGTTCACTTAGTGAAAATTCTGTGTCCAACCACAAGAAAAATAACTAAACCTGAGACCATTGTAGATGATGATGACTTATCGGAAGATTTCACAGTGAATGCAACACTTAATTTTATACAACATAATAAAAATATAAGCTTAAAACTTGGTGAAAATTTTGCTCGGTTTCTATTTTTAAGGAATTCACGAGAAATTAAACATCTTTTTTAAATATGATTAACAAAATTTGTAATATGCTTTTTTATTATGTTTTAGTTTAATGCAACGTAATTTTATAAAACATTAATTAAACTTTACAGGTTTTATAACAACAGTTAAAAAAAAGTTTTGTTTTGATGCTTTTTAACAGTAATTTAACAACTTCATGCAAACAAAAAACAAAGTAGTACAAAACGTTAATTTTTTAGGCAGATTAAATGCGAATATAAAAACATTCAGCATTAATTTGTGAGGCATTATTACAAAATTTACTGCAAATTCAATAAAATATTGCTAACAGCTGCTAGTTATTGACTACATGTACAAATATTTTTCTGTATTCAAGTAAGACATTAGTTAAAATATAGCTAGAAATTCAGCCCAGCCTGTATCGTTAGATAATTAAATTAAAAATATATATCAACACTTACATAAATTATGTCTAATTAAGAAATGTTTTGTTATAAACCACTAATAATTTGCTGCATGCAAAAATATTTCGATTGATACAACGAAAAAAAATTGTTGAAAAATATTTCCCAGCCATTTTTTAACAGAATATTCCACAATATTTCAGCTGAAAACAAGAAATTTTTAGTTAATTTTCTGAAAAAAATATTCTACCAGTCGACAGCTAGAATTTTTTTCGGCCATTTAACTAACAAAAATGGCAATTCCAACTATTTTTTTAGTTAATTTTAGTAGCTGATGGTCAGCAATTTCGTGTTAACAAAATCAACAATCAATTGTTGAAAAAAAAGCTGTGTAAAAAATTAACCCATACTTTTAGTTAAATTAACCAAGATTTTCTTAGATTTGCCCCGGCCGGTCTTTCCGTGCACGGCGGAATTTCTTCTCGTTCCGCTAGCTTCTTCGCCTTGTACAGGAAACTCTCTACGGATACGTTGGAATCGCCCGAGAACCGGATCTTCCACTTTTCAATCCGTCCTTCGAATCGTCCTGCGCGATCTCGGTTACGATGACCTCCACGTACACCTCCTCTTGAGCTACCAGAGTCGCTATAGTCGCCTTCGTAACTAGGTGGGTACGGTGGTGGAGATTGGCGTGGATTTCCGCTTCCTCGACCTGGCTGGGGATTGTTCTTAGGTGGTACGTTGTTGTTGTTTGCTGTTGCCGAGCTTTGCTGCACCATGATTGTGCGCATCATCTCCTTCATGGCTTCCCATTCTTCCAGCGGAAAGCCAGCCGAAGTCGACGTCGCTTCCTTCCCGTTTTTCGGAATCGCTCCCCTCGTACTTCATCAGTTTGGGTTGCGCTCGTCTTCTTTTTGATCGCTCCCTGCCTTTCGAACGCCATCAGCGCCTTCTTTTGAGCTTGTATTTCCGTCCTCAGCTCCGCGTTCTTGTCTACCAGGTCCCCAAGCATCGCCCTCATGTTCTTCCACTCCGTCATAAATTTGTCGTCTTCAGCCTGCCCTCCGTTGCCTCGGACCGAACCTCCCGAAGCCATGTCTGCCGAGTTTCCTTTTTCCGGAAGACTCGAACCGCTGTTGCTGACCGTACCTTGACCGTTCTTGTCCGGTGTTGGAAATTCGAACCAGAGATTCGCGGCACTACGTTTGGGGTCTTCACCAATGGCGTTGACTCTCGTGGTGTTGAGTTTGGACTAGTTTCTTGAGGTGTTAGGACTGGATTTAAATTCTCAACCGTGGGTGTGGCCGTCGTTCGGCGTAACCGACCCGCTGGAGACAGAATTCAAAATCGGAGACGAGACTGGAGTAGTCTCTCCTGGTGTTAAATTTGGACTAGGTGTCGTGATCGAAAGTGTGGGCGTAGGGGTAATCGCTACAGTTGTGACCGGGCAAGGCATAGGGGTTCTCAGAGTAAGTTTTGACCGCTCGGTCAAATTTGGAACCATTGTTGATGTTTTGCTACTCCACGGAAAGACCGGCCGGGGCAAATCTAAGAAAATCTTGGTTAATTTAACTAAAAGTATGGGTTAATTTTTTACACAGCTTTTTTTCAACAATTGATTGTTGATTTTGTTAACACGAAATTGCTGACCATCAGCTACTAAAATTAACTAAAAAAAATAGTTGGAATTGCCATTTTTGTTAGTTAAATGGCCGAAAAAAATTCTAGCTGTCGACTGGTAGAATATTTTTTTCAGAAAATTAACTAAAAATTTCTTGTTTTCAGCTGAAATATTGTGGAATATTCTGTTAAAAAATGGCTGGGAAATATTTTTCAACAATTTTTTTTCGTTGTATCAATCGAAATATTTTTGCATGCAGCAAATTATTAGTGGTTTATAACAAAACATTTCTTAATTAGACATAATTTATGTAAGTGTTGATATATATTTTTAATTTAATTATCTAACGATACAGGCTGGGCTGAATTTCTAGCTATATTTTAACTAATGTCTTACTTGAATACAGAAAAATATTTGTACATGTAGTCAATAACTAGCAGCTGTTAGCAATATTTTATTGAATTTGCAGTAAATTTTGTAATAATGCCTCACAAATTAATGCTGAATGTTTTTATATTCGCATTTAATCTGCCTAAAAAATTAACGTTTTGTACTACTTTGTTTTTTGTTTGCATGAAGTTGTTAAATTACTGTTAAAAAGCATCAAAACAAAACTTTTTTTTAACTGTTGTTATAAAACCTGTAAAGTTTAATTAATGTTTTATAAAATTACGTTGCATTAAACTAAAACATAATAAAAAAGCATATTACAAATTTTGTTAATCATATTTAAAAAAGATGTTTAATTTCTCGTGAATTCCTTAAAAATAGAAACCGAGCAAAATTTTCACCAAGTTTTAAGCTTATATATTTTTTTTTTCAACAACGCCATCGTTGAGTCTCTTAAGACGGAGATCAAAGACGGTATTCTCGCAGAAATTCGTACAGAATTTCAGGAGAATTTCAAAAAAATAACCGCAGCACAGAACGCAGGACAGAAACAGTTTTTGGGCCCTGCGCCAGGAAAACGGCAACGAGATGAAAACGATCAAAGCAGCGAAATCTCTGCGAAGCGCGTTGTTCCTTACACGCAGGGTGCAACAGAGTGCAATGAGAATGAAGCTGCAATGTTCTCATCGTCGTCCACCATGGAATCAACAGAACCGCTGTTTTGGCTGTACATGAGGGGATTCCGCCCAGACGTCACCGAAGAGACAGTCTCGCAGTGGGTCCAGCAAAAGCTCGAAACCGACGCCGTCAAAGTCCGGAAGTTAGTACCCAGGGGAAGGGACATCAGGGAGCTGA
The DNA here is from genome assembly GCF_016801865.2 of Culex pipiens pallens. Taxonomy (NCBI): domain Eukaryota; kingdom Metazoa; phylum Arthropoda; class Insecta; order Diptera; family Culicidae; genus Culex; species Culex pipiens. The sequence goes on along the minus strand of NC_068937.1, from coordinate 63,813,427 downwards.
GTTTTGTCTCCTTCAGGGTAGGCATGCCGCTTGCTCTCAAGGACAGAGCGCTTTGTAGTGATACTTGGCCACGTGTGGTTAAGTGTCGGGAGTTTGAAGACAGGTCGCAACAGGGGTTCGACCCTGCTATCCAACAGGTGCCGGAAACGCAGAATGCCCCTGTCAACCCGTCTCCTCCCCAACTCATCAATCCGGCCCTCTCCGAAGAACCTCAGCTGAACCCAGCGGCTCCCCCCGGCGAATCTCAACTGAAGACTCCCGTCACATCGCCTCCCCGCGACTTGACGCAGCCCATGTCTGTGTAGTTGATGGGGAACCCACGATGATCACCGAAGATCCTGAACCGAACGTACCGTTACCAGACGCCACAACCACCCCTCTCCCAGATGTTGGTCCTTTCACGCTGTACTACCAGAATGTACGTGGGCTGCGAACTAAGACAAACACCCTCCAGAAAGCGCTTAGCTCATGCGATTACGATGTGATCGCCTTCACAGAAACCTGGCTTCGTGACGACATTTTAGACTCTGAGCTATCTCTTGACTACAGTTTCTACCGTAAAGACCGTAACCAAAACACGAGCGACTTGCAACGTGGGGGCGGCGTGTTGATTGCCATAAAAAACTCGGACCTCATACACTGCAAACCTGTTGTTCTACCCGACTGTGAAACCCTGGAACAAGTCGTTGTACGAGTTACCCTACCCTCTCACTCAATTTACATTTGCTGCACCTACATTCGGCCAGGATCTTCGCCTGACGTTTATCGAAAGCACTCCGCTTCCGTCCAGAAAATCTGTGATATGGCGAGTAGTTCGGATACCATCGTAGTTGTAGGCGATTACAATCTGCCTCACCTCAACTGGTCTTTCGATTTGGACATCAACGGATACCTGCCAACAAACGCATCTGCTGAGCAAGAAATTGCTTTCGTAGAGTCTATGCTTGCAACTGGGATACAGCAAATCTTCAACCTGCCGAACTGCAACCGAAGACTTCTGGACCTGGTGTTTGTAAGTGATGCACGTACTGTTGGTCTCATTGAGCCACCCACACCAATTTTAAAACTTGACCCGCATCACCGACCATGTGTTTTAATATTTGACGACGCTGTGACTACTGTACCAGAATCTACCGAAAGCTTAACTTACGACTTCACTCGTTGTGACTTTGAAGCGGTTAACATCGCACTTTCACAAATTAACTGGACTGGCATACTTGCGCACTGCTCACTGGATGAAGCAGTTTCCCGTTTTTACGATGCACTATTCGACGTTATCCAACTCCACACGCCGCTGAGACGACTACATCCTCCATCGAACCGTAAGCCTTGGTGGAACGCTACACTTCGAAATCTACGAAACCGACTCAGGAAAGCAAGGACCCGACTCCACAAGCGACGCTGTCAACCAAATATAGCAGAAGTGCGTGAATTGGAAGAGCTCTACGAATCCCAACAAAATGCAGCTTTTAGTGAGTACATTCATCGCATCGAAACAGACGTTAAGCAAAACCCTCGCTCTTTCTGGACATTCCTGAAGAGTAGAAAAAAAGGTAGTGGGATTCCAACTGAAATCTCGAACGGATGCGTAGAGGCGAACTCTGTGGAAGAGCAAGCCAGCTTATTTGCTGACTTTTTCAGCGGGGTTTACTCTACCTCTCTCCCTGCACCGTGCAATGAAGTTGTAGATCACATACCAACTCATGATTTGCATCTGCCAGTAGTACATTTCTCGATAGAAGATGTATTAAGAGCCCTTGATGATGTTGATGTTACTAAAGGTCCCGGCCCGGACAGTATCCATCCATCTTTCTTGAAAAACTGTGCGGCTTCTCTCGCTCTTCCCACAACTATCATTTTCAACCGCTCGCTCGCAGAATCCACATTTCCCACTGCTTGGAAATTGGCTAGTATTACGCCAATACATAAAGCCGGCAACGTTCACAAAGTCGAGAACTACCGAGGAATTTCAATTTTGAGCGGTTTTGCTAAACTGTTTGAACACCTGGTACATGGAGCACTTTATCCAGTATTGAAGCCAATCATCGCCAACGAACAACACGGGTTTGTTAAGCGACGCTCAACAACGTCCAACCTTCTCCTCTTCACTTCAACACTCTTGACGAACATTGAAAAAGGCCAACAAATTGACGCTGTTTACGTGGATCTATCTAAAGCCTTCGATAAGGTACCGCATGCTCTCTTACTGGAGAAACTGAGACGCTATGGCCTTCCAGAATGGATCGTCCGATGGATTCATTCATACCTTGCCGATCGCAAAGCCTTCGTCAAAGTAAGATGCACTTCCTCTCATCTCCTCGCAATTCCTTCCGGAGTCCCGCAAGGCAGCGTGATTGGACCCTTACTTTTCATTTTGTTCGTGAACGACCTGTGCAGTGTCCTCGAGTCGGACAAGCTGATGTACGCAGACGACCTGAAAGTGTTCCGATCAGTTAGCTCGCCTCTCGACAGCTGTGCACTCCAGCAAGACATCGATCGCCTGTTACGCTGGTGCACTGCAAACGGAATGGAGGTCAACGTACAAAAATGCAAAATCATAAGCTTCACGCGCAAACGAACACCTCTCTTGAGTAGCTACAGAATGGGCCAAAACGAACTTGAACGGGTGAACACTATCAAGGACCTGGGTGTGACGATCGACAGCAAAGCGTGCTTCAACGAACATATTGCACTGACAACAGCGAAAGCTTTTGCCACCCTCGGATTTCTTCGTCGAAATGCAGCTGACTTTGTGGATCTGTTCGCGCTTAAAACAATCTATTGTTCGCTAGTTCGGAGTCAACTAGAGTACGCCGTCCAAGTATGGGCACCTTACTACGCCGTGCAAGCTGAAAGGATCGAGCGGATTCAGCGAGCTTTCACCAGATTTGCTGTGCGACGCCTGCCATGGGTGCGGCCTCAAGGACTCTCCTCGTACGATGACAACTGTGAGCGGCTTAAACTCCCTACGCTGGCATCACGACGAGTTCTACTACAGCGAATTTATGTATTCGACTTGTTGTCGTGCAATATTGACTGCCCTACCCTTCGCGATAAAATCACCCTACACATCCCAGCTCGTAATCTGCGCAACCCTGCTCCGTTTCTTGAAGTTCCTGGCCATCGTACGAACTACGGTTATTATAGTCCCCTTAGTGCTTGCTGTCGAGTGTTTAATGATGTAGCAGATGTGTTTGTGTTTGGAATGTCAAAATGTGTATTTAAAAATAGGATTAAAAATAGGACATAAGTTTGAGTCTGTGCGGCGAGTGCCGAAGATGAAAATAAATAAATAAATTATGTTGTATAAAATTAAGTGTTGCATTCACTGTGAAATCTTCCGATAAGTCATCATCATCTACAATGGTCTCAGGTTTAGTTATTTTTCTTGTGGTTGGACACAGAATTTTCACTAAGTGAACCTTTTGCTGCAAATAGACATGGGAGATGTATTAGTAATTTAATACAAAATTCTTAATTTCGGCTATAAACTGAAAAAAGAAACGTAAATAAATGTAATTATATTGAGTAAAGAAGAAATATCAATAATGCTACTTACCAAGCTTGCATTAATTTAACAATTAGTTTTGGCAACAAACTATCATTGCATTTGATTCAATTTATTCAACGTACTCCGATTCTTGAAAAAAATATTTAAAGTTTTACTTACCAGTTTATTGAGCAGACGTATTGCAACAAAACTTTCAAGATAATAATTATCTTCTTTTATATATTTTACATATTTTTATTTTATTATATTTTACTTCATCTCTATTTTTTATGTTGTCATGTGTACGCATTTCTATGTAATTTATAATTGATGATTCTGAAAAAAAAGAATGGATCATTAAGATTTTATCCGTCGTGAGCACGAAGATTTTTAATGATTCAGTTTTCTAATAAGAATCACATTAGATAAATTATTGTGCAAAAATAAACCCATACTTACTTGGATTAACCAACATTTTGTTAAATTTGCCCGGGCTGCTCTATCCGTGAAGAGTCGGCCCGCATTTCCCTTCTATTGCCCTCTCTTTCCATCAAACATTCTTATAACGTGTTCAACTCACTCGCATTAGAGGTCCTCATGGCGAAGGTCGTCCTCTTGCTCTTCATAGTTTATCACCTGCAAAGAAATCATCAACAAACCTACTCACCAATTCCACCTCCCCAGTTGCAACACTTTGATTTGCCACTTCAACATTAGCTAAATAGTGTAATTTTCACCTTTCACATCCTCTAACAACACAAACTCAACAAATCGACCGCTCTCGTTCGAATCCTGACTTCAAATGACAGACGTAAACAAACCCAAGTTTATCTTTTAAATATTTAACTAATGTAAATTATATTCAAACAACAAAATTTTTGATTTTCCTAAAACCAAAGCTAACAGTCGAGCACGTTCATTCGAGTTCGGGAAATCTGTTAGCTTTTTGCCTTTAGCATTTTCAACAAACAGGTTATTAAATTATTACTGAATTTTGGTTAATTTAACTGAAAATTGGCAGTAACAAGTACGTTTTTGTTAAAATTTACGAAAGTAAAATCAACAATTTTAATTGTTAAAATTTCTGGGCACAGTCTCTCCGTGTCGAAGATTGGAGAATCTTATTGATTTGTACCTTGACTGGCGACAAAAGCAAAGCAATCCACTTTAACGACCCCCGGGTCTTTTGTGGGCTCTGTTGCAAGTTTCTGCTCATTTCTAGGCGTCCGAAGGTTATGTGTGGTGAGTCACCCATAGCCTCTTTTTACGCAAATGGACCGACGTTTTACTTCCCCATCCGATAGAAGGCGTGGTCAGGCAAATCTCGTCTCGAAAAATGCCACCGGGTCCGTCTGGGATTGAACCCAGGCCATACTGGGGTTTGGAGGCTACCACGCTAACCACTAAACCACCGGACCCGGCTAGCGACAGCGAAATCCCAAATTGGAATTCCTTCATAAGATTTTCAATTCTTTGTACCAGTTCGCGTTTGATCTTTCTCTCTGTTTCCGTCCGCGCCAAATGACGTTTTGTCCGGTGCCAATAACTTAAAACTCGTGATTCAAATTTGGTCTCTTGTTTTTTTACTAACGCTTTCGCCAACGAATCGATTCCGACCATGAATGTGATCTACTTCGTCTTTAATGTTTGTGTACGATGGCCAAATCAAATTCTCTTTTTGGTCCCTCTTAAACAAGCTCCTCACCTTCCGTTGCTTTGCCGGTAGATCGAGTAGGAAAATTGATTCCGGATGCTTACGCACCGTGAGTTCGTGCTCGATCTCTTCGATCGTAAGGTCCTCCGCACGAGGAAACGGTACCAATTTAAACATCTAGTGCAATTAGGTTCAATTACAAGCAAATAAATTTTATGAATCGCTAATTTAGTAAGCTATAATAACAAAAATGCAGAGTAGGTTGAAGAAAATACTACCAAGAGTAGCGCAAATATTACCAAAAATTGAAACAAAATATGATTATATAATAAATGAATGATGAAAAAAAAAATAGAAAATAAAAATAATAAATAATGAAAACAACCCAAAACTGTGTTTCCAATTTCTCCGAAAAAAAACTCCATCCTTCCTTCGGAACAAGAAAAAATTTAATAACTACAAAACAATAAAAAACAATTCAAATCAAACCAAAAAAAAAAGCCAAAAAATCTTTCCCAAAATCCGTAAATTTCAGAAAATTCAATAAAACGATCCAAGAAAAAAAAAATTTAAAAAAAAGAGTACAGTAGATGCCTTGTATTGTTGGGCGCCAGTTATAGCACGCCAGCTTGTCGAACTTCCTGATGGTAAGTGAGATGGCTTAAGCGCCACTCCTGAGGGAGACCATCCACCTGTTTTCAGTTTGCCCAGCTATTGAGACTTCCAGAGGGGGTTCAGTTTATCCCGGAACGGGGGAAAGGAAGTTCACTGACGGCAGAAAAACAAAGCGAGAACATTACCGAACAATTACCCAATGAGAAAATCCAAGATAAGATATCCACTTGAAGAAGACTCAGAACTTGCCGCAGCTAATCATCACCCTTGACCCTTCCAGTTTCCCAGTTTGTCCAAGAGCCGGAAAAGACGCAATGGTTGCCCGGTGGGAGAAAGGAGCCCACATTCTCCAGTAAAAAAAAAATAAAATAGAAAAATAGAGTAAAAAGTTTTTACTCTATTTTTCTATTTTATTTAATTCCGACTTTTTAACAATTTTACTTAAAATTTGTATGTATTTTGTTAAAAAGCTTATAAACTTAGTTAACTAAATATAAACATTGATTTTTTTTCTTAAAACTTATCAGCTACTTTAGTGAAGGTACATTTAACGTACAAATAAAGTTTGAACATCTTAAATATTATTTTAACAAGAAAAACTTTTTCTACACGATAACAACTTTATTTACAGCACTTAGACTAAACGGTACCCCGAGAAATATGGAGAAGATAGTGTAGATAGAAGAGATCGCGCGTAACACTACTACAACCTCATGCCCGTAGATCAGATGGAGAATCTGTCCACTGCTTGACCATACTACCACTCCGTCCAGGGTTGAAGTCCCGGGATGGCCTAGCTATCGAACATTCTCACCCGCCCTGAAACGTCCAGTTTCTGAACTCCTAATAAACCTCCAGCCTGGGTGAGAGTATATGTGTGTGTGTGTGTGTGTGAGTTTGTGTGTATATGAAGTTACAATTTGGGTGTGTATTTTTGAACTTAAGCCTACCTCCTCCATTTCTTCGATCTTCCGATTGTAAATGTAAACAGTAACGATGTCCGATCGTAGACGGCTTTGCAGTTCAGTGTGTGGACCTTGACCAGCCAGTGTTCCAACTGCTGATCTCCTGGTGTAGCCCTGCTTCGGATGAAGCTGAAATCCTGAAAAAGCGCGTCCTTGGCCCTTTTTGGATTCTGCAGCGGTGTTCCAACCGCCGCCCACGCTCCGAAGGCTGTGTTCCAACCGCCTTCGCCAATTGAAGTCCTTTCTTCGTTCGGTATCCATGCAAAAGAGTGCATCCTCGACCCTTTTGATGGTGTGTAAATTCATGCATGAATGACAGTGAATGTCACCAGAATGGAGCCCTGCCCCGATTCTTTCCGTGTGTGCTTCCTCGACACGTTGAATTGATGTTGAAGTGCAGTGTACCAACTGCCCTTCCCACGTGGAGCCCTTGCTCCGAATGTGCGTGACCTCGATGTGCGCTTCCTGGACAATTCAAGGTTCGGAGAATCCAAGAATGGACAACTATGTTCCAATTGCCGACCCCGGTGAAACCGTATCCGGCAACGTCCCGACGACGTCACGCTTTGATGAGGGTTATTGATTGCTTCCAGCCTCCGTTGTTGTAGATTTCCCTTCCGTGCCTTCGTTGAGACGTATCCGTCCCGCAATTGGTGTAGTCAATGGCCAATGACACACGTTTCATTGATACTGGCTGACCATGCCAGGTGAAAAGTTGATTGAGCAGCTACACGAATCCTGTGCAGTGCTCGTTGTGAATGGAATGAATTGAACCGTACGCTTTAGCTTTGCGTCGGACGAGATCATGTGCTTGTTTGTTTGAAACCGGAGACCCCTTTGTTCCGTGGAATATCGTTCTGACTGTCCGTTCCGGTGATCACCTTGACCAGCGATTCCCGTCGCAGTATCCAGAGCCCATGACTCGACACGATCCATCGCCGAGTCGCATACCGTCGTCCCACTGATAGATTGATGTTCAGCTACGGTTGTGTTGGAGTGATAGCTGACGTCGCCTGGCGACGTCCCGAAACCGTTACCCGTCAAGCTGATGATGACCACAACGTCACTGATCACGTGTGACATCGTAAGACCCACGTCCTGACTCCTACGACGACCCGTTGATGTTGAAAACGATGACGTCACCGAAGTGAGCAAATCTCGCCGTTCAATTGCCAGTTATCGTAGTAGAATGTTAACAGGTTAACAGCACATGGAAGAGGATGTAACAATCGTAAGGGCGTGTAGTACTGACGTCCCGCTCCGGCGGACATATACGAGTGTAGCTATTACCTTACTAAACATACTATTGAGCCGCCTCTTCGTTGTGCGTTGTTGCTGACCGAGCTGCTGCCGATCAGTCACGTGGTCCGACCGATGACAATCCTGCCAACCAAATCCTCGTTTCAGTTGGTGTAGTGTTGATGTGCTGATCGAGAGCATATGACGTCATGCTGGTGTGTGAGTCCGACCAAAACCCGAGGAGTCACGTGGCCAGCTGTCAGGTTTCGTGTGCTCTCCGATCCCGATGCGTAGAGCGACCCGCTCTGTAGTTATCCTGCGCCTCACCCCAGATCGAAAGTCCGTAAACCCACGATGTTTTGTAGGGCAACGATGTTTTTCGAAAATTTCGATGAACTGTAATCTGCACGTTAGAGTGAAAGAGAAAGCATGCTTTTATTTTTCATCGATGTTTCACAAAGCATGCTATCTCGCTCTTGCAAATCTCCGAACATTTTCGAGACTTCTGTCAAAGTTTCAAACTCAAAAAAATCACCTCGTGTGCACGTCGAATCACGGTCGGAAAAAGAAAATTAGATTTAATTTATTTGATTAGCCGTCTTTTCCTGGATTATTCGCATATTTGCACGAAACGGATTTGAAAAGTAAGTACAATTCAAATTAATTGCGCTAATTCACTTATTTTCTCTATAATTTTCAGCCGTAATCCGCTGACATTTCAAGAAAATAAAAGAGATTCCAACAATCATCCGGTGGATCCGGATGAGTTCCAAGATGGCGGTCGTGGACGATGAGAAAGAAAAAAACACGCAATGCGTCACCGGACGTTCCCAAGCTGCGCATCCCTTCCATTGCGAACTCGCCATTTCCGAGAGGTTCCCCGTTTAGTGACTGCAGTAACGTCCGCCAAAGGATTTTTGGTCGGGCTGCAAGCTCCGGGACTTACGCACGAAGGCAGCGGAACTGGCCGCGGAAACCAGCTGTCGGTGTCCGGAACAGGGCAAAAGCTTCAGAAGAGCACGTAACCTTTGACCAACTGATCACACCTGTGGGAATCCGCGAACGCCGGTTCCTGCGACAAAGGTGGAGAACATTGGCATTTGTTGAGAAGGAGGAGGAGCAGCAGCAGCAGCAGCAGGAGAGGGGCGAAGAAAATGAGCGAGCGCGAGAACATGCTCAAAGCCGGGGTCGGTAACATGAGCCGATTACACCGCCGGTAGTGCCCCTCGGGCACGATTACGAGAAGGCTGCGGTTGTCCTCAAAGAAACAAAAGTGGTAAGGAGCTCGAGCAGTTCAAATTTTCAGAAAAGGTTATTAGGTAATTTTTCTTTTCAGGATTTCAACAAAAACATCTCGAGAGCTGTGCAAGAACTGTCGGGTCGCCAGCTCGTCAGCCCTGTCCAGCAATAACAACACCAAACAAATCTCGCAGATAACCACGCACGAACCCTACGAACCGCACAGCAAAACGGGCCCGTCAGCTGCCACCAGAAGTTCCGACTAAACGTGCCCCATTAGTAAGCTGATGAGCAGATTTCTTTTGCTGCTTTGAAGACCTGCCGTACTGATACATTGGGCGAAAGTTATCCATCAACATGAATCTGACGGCCCCGTTGGGAAACCGGTGGTTGTGGAACCGATGCTGCGAGAGCATAGGTAAAACAATACCTAATTCTTAAAAATCACCCAACCTGAACTAATAATCATCTCTTGCAGAGAAGTCTGGAGTCCTGTCCCAAGAACACCAAAATGGATGCGATTCCCGAGGCAGAGGGAAGCTGAGTTCGAGGAGGTCATATTCCGGTCCGTTGAAAACCGTCCTCACTCAGATCAATGCCAGGAACGACGATAATGGGATGACGACAGGATTCGGCGGCGAAACAACCACGAACCTTGAACCGGGACCCGCACCAAATAGCTCGTCGGCGGAACTGATCTCGTAGTTCGACAACAAAGCGGTCCAGAAACACATAATCGCCTGTCGCATCGTTGACCGAGGAGAAAATGGAAGCTGACCTGCTGGTTGGTTACGTCTATGTTACGCCCAGGTAATTCCGGCTGCGATGGAATTAAACCCGGCCCAACGTGGATAGCCGGGCACGAATAGAAGGTACACGGGCAATACGTCGGTCTCTGGCGTGCCGGAAGCGAATCTGTCCAACCTGGGTGTGCGCAATCGTCATATTACGAATTCTATCATATAGGTTACCATGCCCTGACACCGTTCGGATACCATCATTGAGCCACGGGGAAATCGATCCTGAGATAAATGGCACGTCGCCGGAACAAACACTGCGAGGCGTAACTAAATAAAAGCTGAGTTGGGAAAAGGTCACGTGCCGCTGCTTTGCCCGATGAAAATGTACAAGCCGGCCATCTGGAGGTTCGCTGAATTCCGTAGCATTTGTGCGTTGCAGGATACGTCCCAGATGGCATCGGCCGCCACCCAGCGCATGAGTCATCACACTAGCGCTTCCGTGACGGCGGTCAGTAACTCGACTAAATCCCTACTCAACGTGAGTATGGTACCGGTCACGATGATGCGGTGGACGTGCAGGAACCCAATCTGGACATTTGAAAGCTGCGCAATTGTTCCATTTTGAACTCGCCGATTCCGAGATGTTCGCCGACGGTTTTAAAACAGCTCGATGAGGAAAAAGGATTTCATTCCGGAGGAACGATAACGGTAAGGTTTTCGAACAACCAGATTGTTTGGGAAATTTAGGAATAGTTTCTTTCAGAATGTCAAAGACCCGGAACCTGTTACAGATCAACCGGCGACCAACCAACTCGTCAACCTTGGCCAGCGGTAGCTGGCAAGTAGGGCACCTTCGAGATCGATGGCAGTTTCCTGAATCAGCAAACGGAGTTCAAGGAGTGGAGAATCTGGCCACCGTCTATTGCTCCGAAAGCCATCCTAACCGGCTTCACTACAAGGTGGTCATGTTCCGGTCGGGGAAAATCTATGTCACTGGGGCCAAGACCGATCACCGGAGAACGACGACTGGACTGGACGTCAGAACAACGATTCCTGTTTGATGAAGGAAGAAGCGGCAATATGTCGATCGTAACCACGGATCTCCGGTCACGCCTAAACCTTCTCACCGTCTCCGTCCTCATGAGAAGCGTTCGCGAGGATATGGCCACGGCTGCACCAACCACCTGCTGAGTCGACCCCGCGGGCAGAGTCCCCTGAAGCTACCCTGCTGGGTGGTTCCAGTGCCTACCGGCGGTCAGCACGTTCATTAAATCATCGACCAACGTGACTGTGGTCCTGCAACGGGAGGTGACCAAGGAGCTGGCGGTGGCAGCGGAACCGGTGGTGAACGCAGGTAAAAGAAGTCATTTTTGAAATCCTACAACCCTAAAAAACTTTTCCCTCTTCTAGTCGGTAGGCGGCCAGTTGAACGTAAAACGACAGCTCTTTTGAACACCCGACGGACCAGAAGTTTTAAGGCCTCCAAGAACATCTTACAAGTGCGACCACCACGCGAGGTCAAGATGGCCAGCGCGCACGAAAGGCTTCTGAAAAAGTTGACCAGGGCACTTTCATTGGGCTGGGAACACCAAAGAACAAACAAAGCGAGTTCGAACCGGTTTAGTCGGAAGTTGCCCAACTACGTACCAAGCAGGTCACTTTTGTTAGGTCGCAGGGAGTATGTCAGCGTACAGTAACCCGATCTTTCCGATCAGGACATTCACTCGGACTTGCCGGTTCCGAGAGGTTCGCCGACGGACCACTTCCGTTGAGTCCAAAACAACGGAACTGTTGTATTCAAAATTAAACAGCCGGTGGTGGCTGGGAGTACCACAACAGTCGGTGTCCGGAAACGCCAAGAATCGACAAAAGGACATTCGAAATGCTGAACACATCCGTGCGCCGGAACCAAGTTTGGCAAGAAGGAGTAGGAGCAGCAGTGCGCGAGAATATAGCCAAGGCCTGGGTCGGTGTACCGCCGGAAGGCGACGTCTAATCTGCACAATATTTCATGTTTGGACGTAAACATGTTTTTCTACTTTACTCATTCCGGTGCGTTCCAGTAAGTTCACCCTACGCATCGTCCAGTTCCTGTCCTTCCGGTGGTGGATATGTGGGACACCCTGCTGCTGACCGGTTGCCCCGATCCCGGCGAAACGAACCCACTCCGATGATTCCGATCCGGTGAACTAAACATGTCCCATAATTTTTTTCTGTTACAACACCAGAGGCAGCGAAAGTTAAACTTAATTCCTACAAGAATTGAAAAAAAAGCATTTTTTGGCTAATAAAGTGAAATTGAGTGAAAAAAAAACCAAACAAATTATTTCAACCAAAACAAATTATGAGTTTGACAGATGACATAAAAAGAATAAGAAGAACCGAAAAAGATAGGTTGACGCGCGTCCGATTTTTCACCTTTACATCGTTCTTACATCGGCCCCGTACGTAGGCCTCTTGCGATGTTCGAACAACCTTGACAGGTTGACGTTTCGGGTGCAAAATACCTTGATTCGGGTCTGATGCGTGTCTCAAAATCAGACCCGCATCGGTCCCTGTAGGTCTGATCGTCGTTCTTACGGTCAGACCCGATCGGCCCCGTATTTCTTACTGGGACAGTGGGTGGTGCTAACAGCAACAAACCGTCGGCGAAGAGAATACCAGTTGCGTTGTTGATCACGTCGATCGCCGTAGCATAGATCCTTCACTGCGCTGTTGTTGTGTGCCGAACCGATCTCAGCGGAGATGTGTTTATGACGTGATCGTAAACGATGAATCAGCCGAAGAGGATAATTTATTAAAATGTGCATTTTCCGTAGTCCCGCTTCGGTAGACAAATACCATTCTATATTCATTTACCTGGACAAATAAAATGCTGCGCAGCCTCTTCCTGGATGACCCTCTCTCTCGCCGAAGCTGTCGATCGGTGACGTAGTTCTGACGTCACACCGAGTTGTAGATGTTGAACCGTGCGATGAAAAGCACGACCCGTCGTAGACCAATTCCTCGTAGCGGTTAGATCCACAGGTTCGCTGCCAGGTAACCGCCGTAATGACCGACGCATCCGCGCGCATCGGTTGCTGAATCGTAACTCCGTCGACCACACGGATTCGATCGTCTTCCATTTGCCGAGAGCTGATGAGAATGAGCTGGCGAGGTGTCCGTGCACCAGCTCCGGCCCGATCCGTCAATCATCTCGAGGGTTTCGGATGAATGGGCGCTCCGTAGTGTAGTTTTGGAAGAGACGTCGAATGTTGGGTGTTAGCAAGAGAATTTGTCGATGCTTCGGCCAGACATATTGTGTAGCTGGTTAACTTACTTGTGAAAGCAGTACCGTGGTTGATGTCCAGACCGAGTTGACCGATTTCCCAGTTCCTTGGAATGCCCGATTCCGTGATGAGTCTCCAAGGTGTTGAGTTGGCTTGGCTTGGGTTTTCCGCAAAATGGTGATTTTGGCCAAGTCCATTGTCCAGTTCCCGCGCGAAAAGGTTAATTGTTTCGCGACATGATGGCGTATTTTACCACTTGCCCCATTGTATCGTCGAAACTCAGCACATCCTCGACCTTGTCGTCTCCGTACGTTGGCAGCTTCCCCCAGGTCCACGGGATCCGGCTCGAAGGACCAAATTTCGGATCCCGGACCTGGGACCTCTCCTTCGATAGCTTGGAGGTCCGCATCCAACACGCCAGGGGGGGGGGGGGAATAGCTTGCCTTGGAGTTGTGCTGAGTTCTTGGCCGTTTAGAGGTGGTGTTGTGCTGCTGGCAGAAGTGGCCTCCAGGCGTAATATTGAATTTTTGGCCCGTTTGATATGTTAGTCTTGATTTTAAATTTTTGAAAATATTTTTTTCGAAAAGATCGGAAAATTTCACGAATGTTTCATGTTTTAACATTGTAAATCGGACCTATAGTTGCTGAGATATCGACATTAGAAAATGGTGGGTTGTTTGGGTGAGACTTAGAAAACATCAATTTTCCTGTTTTTTAACCTTTGCATGGCAATATCTCAGCAACTATGGGTCGTATCAACAAAGTTCAATAGAGCAAAATATTTTCAAAAATATTTTTTTCAAAGGTGGGCAAACATGAGCACTATTTAAAAAAAAAATGAAAAACTGCGACTATTTTCAAAAAAGTTACCTAAAAATGGTTATAAGTTGAAAACGGTGCACTTTATCAAAAAATCACTAAAGTACTTTTTGATTGCAAATTCGATTTTACATCGAAAAATGAAGTTGAAAATTTTTTGCGACCAATATTTCGATTTTTTGAAAAAATCTATATTGATTTAAAAATTTATAACTCGGTCAAAGATTTTTTGCCCATTCTGGAAATTTCTGAAAAGTTGGTATTTTATGTCCTCTAAAACATATCAAAAAATAAAAAAAATTAAAAATAGTGTTTTTTTGCAAATCAAGTTTTAGTGACAAAAAGTTAAATAAAAAATCACCAAATTTTTTTTACTGTGTATCATTTTTTTTCAGTGTAGTCCATATCCATACCTACAACTTTGCCGAAGACACCAAATCGATCAAAAAATTTCTTCAAAAGATACAGATTTTTGAATTTTCACATATCATTTTTGTATGGACAGCTGCCAAATTTGTATGGAAAATTATATGGACAAACTAATGATGCAAAATGGCTTCATTGGGCATACCGAAGGCACCAAAAAAGTTTCAGCCGGATTAAAAAATACAAAAATTAAAATTAAAGAAAAAAGACCGATTCCGTAGAGAACTGCTCATATGTTACAAAATTATCTTGTTCTGGAATTTTTAACACAATAAATCTCCAGAGATGTTTCCAAAAAGGCATTGCTGTGTTGATCATTCCTCTCCATTTATCTTCGACTCCCGCCACATCACAAATAAGTGACACCAGCTGAGGAAGAGCGATAGTAGGGTTGACCTTGGACGATGGTTTCTGTTCAGGTTGCTTCTGGTTACACGGTTGTGTTCTTGTTGATCCCGTTGATTCACTTGGCTGTAAGGGTATTGATGAATCTTGTTTTCCAGATGAGGCAGAGATGTGGTGTTCCTTATATGAGAGCTTGTATTGTCGCTTCAGCTTCAAAGACATTTCCTTGAAGTTTGGACACTCCTGAATCCTAACATGTACAGCTTTGCAGCGTGTACAGACATTTCCAGGGGGCTGTTCAGGACTCCTGCAGAACTTCGCTGTGTATCCGTATTGGTTGCATCTCGGACAGTACATGATCTTCGGGATGAAGAGACGTACTTGAAGGTGTACTCGATTGTACTCGACGAAATCTGGCAAAATTGTTCCAGCAAATGTTAATCGCATCCCATTAGCAGGAAGGTACTCGTTCCGTTCTAAAGAGAACTTGGCCAGTTGATTGCATCGCAAAATCGGGACACTTTTCATGTGTGGATTTTTGAATTTTCCTTCTCCATATTTTAAAAGATCATTTGGGTTGAGTCCATGTTCGTTGATGATTCCATCTATCTCCACATTGCGACATGGCACATACACACGATACTGTGATGTGAATGTCGGGTTTTGTGTGAGATGGTTTGCTTCGTCGCGTTCTTTGAGGTTGATTTTCACTGTGTATTGGTTTTTCTTGCTAATTTGTGTAACCGACGGGTAGTACCGGTTAACTGAATCAGCCACAGTTATTAGATTAATCGGGGTATCTAACTGCCGCATCATTACGACAAACGGTCCATTTGCCGAGTCTGGATACTTCCGAATCCAGCTGGCATGGTGAGCAGATTTCACTTTCGCGAATTGTGGTTCTATTGTTCCCATATTGAATAGCAATAATGCGAACGAGGGTAAAGCGAACGATCCGAACACTTCGGAGACTGTGGAGCAACTGTTTGACAACAGTTGGTGTCAAACCATCGGGGTTTGAGGGTACTCTTCATTTTGCTATCAAAGTCACCCCGTTTTACGGTAGGGTAGAGTAGTCATCAATGAGACACGGGGAACAATGATAAAATGGCTCTCAAAAGTCGTAGTTTCAACCAATCAGGCTCATATTTGGGGGAAAGGTGTGTCTACTGGATACACGTCTGCCATTATAGTGGCTTTGGTTATGGACGCTCCCTTGAAAAGTAATTCATAAATGTTTGATTATGGGGTGTAAAAGTAAATTATGGACAAAAATTACTTTTTCGCTCGTAGGCTGCCATTAACACCAAACTAATATTTCTTCAAATTTCTTTCGACGTTCCATAGGGATTGAGTTGGGCTACAATGTCCTTTCATTGGGTTTGGCCAAAATTTAGAATATACCCAGTATCCAGGACTGTCTCATTGTTCCCCACTCATTTCAGCTCATGGGTAACAATGAGACACTTTCATTTTTCTTCATTAAACTTTTCAAAATCTATGGAAATCTTTCAAAACATGAATTAAAAGTGATTTTTGGCATATTTATTGAGTTTTAACTTCATTTAACCAAAAATGCAAAGTTATTTGGTATAAATATACGGATTTTACAAAATTTCAATACTTTTTAGTATAACTTTTGTTAATTAAAGTTTCATGTTGGTAAAATTGCTCTAAAATGTTCAAGGCAAGTTACCTGCAATGGAACAATACAAAAACATGATGTTTTACTAGAAAAATCTTGATTTTCGTAGTGTGTCTCATTGTTCCCCAGCTGTCTCATTGTTCCTGCCAAGTGCGTCTACAATGAGACAGTTGAATAACTCTGGCAGTAGATGGCGAATCGATCTCATATTTTGGTCAATGTTAGAACACATTAAAAGAAAGAAAATGCAACAAAAAGCTCATTAAAACATGCTGATGAAAAAATGAGAAAATTTTTTGAAAGTTGAAAACCAAAAGTGTCTCATTGATGACTACCCTACCCTATACAGATTTTTTTTAAATGGTTATATTTGAAAGTTTCAACAATTTAGTATTTAATTTATGCTTTAATATGATTAAAAAGCTTAAATCTGTGTTATAAATTTTAAAATGTCTTCTATGGCTTCGAATTCGACAAAATACAGATAAAATACAGATTTATTTTTAAAAAAATACAGATCTCCCACAAAATAATCTGGCAACGTTGATGACAATACCAAGTTTTGGTATTCAAGCAATGTTCCAAAATCTAGAAAACCTCAACCTGGTATTGAAATGGTTTTATTTTGTGGTATTATTTTACCCTTGGAATAGCATGGTTTGGTATCGTTGTGCCCTTCTACATACAAGAGTTTGGTATGATTTCATGGTATTTTACCATCTATTACTGGGCATCCAAGGGCACATTTTTATCTCTGTTATTTGCCCAAGTAAATACCAAAATTTGGTATTCCCGTGTTATTTAACCCGGCTCGGGTTGATACATAATTTTAGCGCAAAATTAATTATCTTGTTAAAATTGGTCAAAATTATCCCATAGTTCCAGAAGAATTTGATAAAACACTTTAATACCAAAATAATATCTCTTCCATTCTGAAATGGGTCGTTGGAAGCAGCGCGAGGGCTATCACCACCTAATACTCGGGATTAAGATAAGTTGTATCAGCATTCGGCATATAAAAAAGTCTGATAAAAATTATACTTTCCCATAATTTCCCTACCGGTTAGCGTGTATTGGATTGGACCCCCCCCTCCCCCCCCCCACACACACACACACACACACACACACACACACACACACACACACACACAAACACACAAGGTGTGGTAGAGAAGGCCACATGGCAAGAGACTGCAAAAATAAGCCGAAGTGCATGCTCTGTAAAGAAGGAGATGGCAATAGTCACACGACGGGTGGCTTTAATTGCCCGGTATATCAGAAACTGGCCTCGGCCAAAAAGTAATGGAGTTATCCCAGGTGAACCTCAATCACTGCGACACTGCACAGCAACTACTGTGGCAGTCGACCGCGGAGACGGGTCGCGACGTGGCAATTATTGCAGAACCGTACCGAGTTCCCCACGACAATGGAAACTGCGTCGCGGATACAGAAAGAATGGCGGCGATACACGTAATGGGGCGGTACCCCATACAGGAAGTGGTCTCGAGAGCATTTGAAGGGTTCGTGATCGCCAAAGTAAGCGGAACCTTCTTCTGTAGCTTTTTCCGAGCCGAACCAGCGTCTATGGCTGAAAGGCTCGTTAATAAAGACAACTAACTAACTTCTTCTGTAGCTGCTATGCTCCCCCAAGATGGACCTTGGAGCAGTTTCAGCAGATGCTGGATAGTCTGACCAACGAACTGATCGGACGAAGCCCGATCGTCATCGGAGGTGACTTCAACGCGTCAAACATTTTAAAACGTTTTTTTTTTTTAATTTATATTTATTCTGTTTTTCTTTTCCATGTACATTCATTCAGTTAAAATATTATTGAGTGTACAATAGGGTGCCCAGAATATGGGACTTTTTCTCAAAACCTAACTCCACAAGCTAAATATTGTTCCTTGACCTATTTTAGGACTCTGGGCCAAATATGAGCAAAATCGGTCATCATTTACCCATTGATACTCGGAGGTGAAGTTTGTATGGGAAAAATCGAAAAAATGTATGGAAAACCCAAGTTTCTTACGGTTTGGTCTGCACGGTACGCTACTTCCATCCAAATATTCTCAAAAGTGAGATTCTTATTGAAAATTTAATGCTCTACAACTTTGTAGAACATACCAAAGCTGTAAAACTCGATCCTGAAAAGTTATTGGTGATTTAAAAAAGTCATTTTTGCATGAAAAACATTTTTTTCGCCAACTTTGGGCTCGAGTATCAATGGGTTAATCACAACCAATTTCACTCAAAATTTACACAGATGCTTAAAATAACCCGAAAACCCGTTTTCCGCTTGTGGAGCAGGGGGTCATTTTTTCTGGGCACCCTAGTGTACAATCACAATCGATGACTTTTCACCTCAATTTTAAATACTAGCAACTTTCATTTATTCATGAAATATTGTAGCTTTCGCTATTCAGTGATTTCAAATGTAGGAGGTCCTACATGTACAAAAGGGAAAAGGGATACCTTAAAACTAACTTATAAACTATATAAAGAGCGGATCAATGCAGCTGAAGACTGCAATGATTTTTGTCGAAATACATCAATTATTTTATTGGACATAACATCCAAAGTGTCAACTTCGGCTAATTGATGAAGTTCACTGATGCTGAACCAGGGAGGAAGTTTCAGAATCATTTTCAGAATTTTGTTCTGAATCCTCTGAAGTTTTTTCTTCCTGGTTAAGCAACAGCTTGTCCAGATCGGCACAGCATAAAGCATGGCAGGTCTGAAAATTTGTTTATAAATTAACAGTTTATTCTTGAGACAAAGTCTAGAATTCCTGTTTATAAGTGAATACAAACATTTAATATATTTGTTACATTTAACCTGTATACTTTCAATGTGATCCTTGTAAGTAAGGTTTTTGTCAAAAGCAAGTCCAAAATATTTCACTTGATCCTCCCACTTTAAATTTACCTCATTCATCTTTATAATGTGATGACTTTTTGGTTTAAGATAATCAGCCCTTGGTTTGTGAGGGAAAATAATAAGTTGAGTTTTTGCAGCATTTGGAGTGATTTTCCATTCTTTCAAATAAGAATTGAAAATATCCAAGCTTTTTTGTAATCTTCTTGTGATGACACGAAGGCTTCTACCTTTGGCGGAGATGCTTGTATCATCAGCAAAAAGTGATTTCTGACATCCTGGGGGCAAATCAGGCAAGTCAGAAGTAAAAATATTGTATAAAATTGGACCCAAAATGCTTCCTTGAGGGACGCCAGCACGTACAGGTAGTTAATCAGATTTGCTGTTCTGATAACATACCTGCAGAGTACGATCCGTCAAATAATTTTGAATAATTTTCACGATGTAAATCGGAAAATTAAACCTTTTCAATTTCGCGATCAAACCTTTATGCCAAACACTGTCAAATGCTTTTTCTATGTCTAGAAGAGCAGCGCCAGTAGAATAGCCCTTCGATTTGTTGCTTCGAATTAAATTTGAAACTCTCAACAACTGATGAGTAGTTGAATGCCCAAGGCGAAATCCAAACTGCTCATCAGCGAAAATTGAATTTTCATTAAGGTGAAACGCCTCATCATCGTCAATGTTGATGTATTAGTGCGGTGTAAATGAATTGGTATGATGATGATCATTGAAATTTACATGTATTAGTCATCACGTCAATCGAGTATAAATGTAGTAGTGATGTTATATCTTGCTTACTTTTTCAAAAGGTCCTTGTTGTAAACTCACGGCCAAACCTAAAATATGTCGTCAAACGACCGTTCACTGCAAATCTGCAAACAAGACTAAAGACCTGTCCCCGACAAAAGCCACTTTACACGATCATCCTGAGAGCGCACACACACTTGCGACTCTTTCATTTCATCTCTTCCACGCCGCGCGATTCCGACCCGACGCTCGAAAGCTTTGCAACCATCGCCGCAATCGTTCGTTATCTCTCTCTCTCCAATTTTTCTCTCTTAGCAAAGCTTTACGTTGCGCAGCAGGACCAACCTATACGAAGCACTCACACTCATACAGCGCGCGTGTGTACACGTTGCTGACCAATTTCTTGGCAAACGAGAGTGCTTCGTCGTCTTGTTCGTCGTTGCTTTTCAGCAAACCAAACCCAATCGTTTTCCAACTCAAACATTTGAAAAGGTCATAATTCATATCTACGTTTTTTTGCAAATATTGATTATCCTGGTCTTATTCTCTACAGTCCTATGTACTTAGGGCAGGGTGGCCACCAGATTTCGATTTTCAATTTCCCGGTTTTTTCCCGGTTTTCTCCCGAGCCCAGAAGGAATTTTCCGAAATGTTTTTAAACCAAACTACAATGTTTTTTAGGCTAACGTTAGTACCAACATACTTTTTGAACGCATACATTTGGTTCAAAGTTTGAATTCCTCAAGAAAGCTTTCAAATCTTGAGTAAAAAGTAAGTAAGTTGTAAACGAAGCCGTTTTTATCTATTTCCAATCCAAACATCTAATTTCCATAATGATTGGGATTTTTCATCATCATACATGTAGATTGTAAAACCTCAAAATAAAAAAATCGTTTTATTTTTTAGAATGAGATTAATTTTTACTACAATTTATTAATTTTAAAGAAAAGAATTGCAAAAATAAATTGTTATCAACAGTTATGTAAATGCACGTTAATTCGTTAGTTGCCTCGAAAAATCAGGGGGCAAAAAATATTTTTCAAAAAACATCAAAATTTCAATTGAATTTTAAGTGCAACCAGCTGAAATCAATATAAAATGCATTTCCTTGCGTTTGGAATCATTTTTAAGCATGTTTGGGTTAATTTAATAATCTTTTATTTTTTTTTAATTTTACACCTTTAGTTTTTTTATTTTTTGTTACCGCCAAATCTTACATTTTTTGAAGCCAAAACAAATAAACTAGTGTAAAATGTATTTGAACACTTTTTGCATTCAAATGTTGAGACTATGGATTGTTCCCCCACTTGACCCCGGCCAGAGTCGGGGGACAAACATTTTGAAAAATATTAGCATCGGCCTTATTTTCAACATGATCTCAATTTTTGTGTTGATGTAGTAACCACCTAAAAGTGATTGCCTGTATTTCAAGTGACGTTTTTGTAGCAGAATTCTAAATATATTGTATTTTTAAAATATCTGAAAGTTTTACATAAATTTCAAACGACATTTAAAAAAACTTTGCAAACAAAATTCATTGCAAGTTGTCCTTAATCATTTGTCTGGCTGAGAATCTCAAATATTATCAAATAAAATAATATTTACAAACAGAAACTCCATGATATTATTATTTTTATGTTGAAATATGTTATAATTCAACGGTTCTCAACCTTTTCTAGGCTAGGTACCCTTTTTCGTGTTACTTAAGCTGCTGGTAGCCCCTAGTGTTCATACATGAAATTTTTCGTTTGCATGAGATTTTTTTACATTCCAATTCACGAAGAAAGAAACATGAATTTTGAAGTATTAAAAATGTCGTAAATCTTTTTTCTAGAGTTGTTTAAAAACATGTACTGGATAGGCCACACAACGTCCATGTACATTTCTTCAAATCAGTTTTCTTAATAAAGCTTCAAAATAAAATGTTGTTCCCTGTTTTTATTTAAAACTATCTACTGAAAATGTCTTTAAATTTAGAGAATTTTTTTTTGTAAATTAAATTTTCGTTGTCTTTTTCATTTCTACAAACATCCCCCATATTTTTTTAAATTTTATTTTTATGTAAATTTAAATTTTGTAAATAGTATTTTTTTTGAAGTTGTAGCTATTTTCAATTGAAAAAATATTCTATTAAATGGTTGAGGAAATTCTTTTCTGCCGAAACAAATAATTGTAGAAAAAAAAAAACAAAAAAACTCAAAAACGATGCACTTTACTTCAAATTCATAAAATTTCTAAACGAATGCAAATTATAGATGTATCATTCAAATATTTTTCAAACATTTTCTGATTGGTCAAAAACAATTCGCCCGTAATTCATTGCACCTTAAGCATGGTTGTTATTTTTTTTATTCAAAGCAATTTGTTTTTTTATTCTCTCAAATATTTTGTTTGGGACTAATGTTCGCCATTGCGAGGTTTGTCCTCCGGACCCCCTGAGACCGCTCGTGGTACCCCCGGGGGTACATGTACCCCAGGTTGAGAATCGCTGGTAGAGGAAACATTTTGCTTTATTAAAAAAAAATCGCCATGTAAAAATATAATAGGATACAAGAAACATCCATAACCAAGAAGCATGAGTCTATTACACAAATTCAAACATAGTTTTCGCGAATTCTTCATTTATAATAACAGGAATAATATTCTAATTGAGAAAAGAACATATTGAATAAATTAAAGAGGCTTTTGTCAAATTTTAACTAAACCTAAAATATTTTCCCGGTTTGTCAGTCGAATTCCCGAGTTTTTCCCGGTTTTCTCCCGGTGGATAAAAATCCCGGTTTTCCCGGTTTTTTCCCGAGGTGGCCACCCTGACTTAGGGAACCCATGGCGCATTGGTTGTTTTGAAAAAGTAATCTAGATATTGTTTATTTATGTTTTCTGTTATGCTGTTTATGTTATGAACATGTTCACATTATTCGATATTATTTTAGAAATTTCAGTCTGCTCCTCTTCAGTTTCCACTAGATGTACTGCCGTTCTGCAGCGGCAAGTGGAGGGATTAGGTGGCTGCTCAGTCCGTAGATTTTGAGCTGCTTCTCGGTGGATCATTCTCCTTGCTGGCCACATCAGGGTCGGCCTGATCTGGCTGCCATCCAACGAAAATTTGTGGTTGTTGTGCGCAGAGGAGGAAGAGGAAAGGGGGGGGGGCATTGTTCAAACCGTGGATGTTGAGCTGCTGCTTGGGGAGTTGTCCTCCTCATTGACCACATCTGGGACGGCCTGATCTCACAAGTCGTGGTTATGTGGGGCTTGATCTGGCTGCAAACGGAGCAAGCTTTTCATTTGCCTTGAGTTGAGGGGCCAGACCGTAGGTCGGCAGATTGTCCGTCCTTGATGGTCGCATCCGAGAAAGGTTCGATGTGGCTCCCACCCGGCGGAATGTTTTCACTTGCCGTGACTTTGTGAAATTACTCCGAGCCAAGATTCACTATTACGCCGGCTGAATTCCAGTTCAGGTCGTCCGGATTTTCCAGATTTGACCGACGAAGAGGACAGGTTGCCCCGACAGATGACAAGAGGGCGAACCTTCAACTAACGCTAAATGAAAACCTTCCGCCGGGTGGGAGCCACATCAAGCCTTTCTCGGATGCGGCTATCAAGGACGAGCAATCTGCCGACCTACGGTCTGGCTTGCGCCGGATGGCAGCCAGATCAAGCCCCACCACGACTTGTGAGATCAGGCCGTCCCACATATGGCCAGCAAGGAGGACAATTCCCCGAGCAGCAGCTCAAAATCCAAGGCTTGAACATCTCCCTCCTCTTCCTCCTCAACTCATAACAACCGAAAAGTTTGCGTCAGATGGCAGCCAGATCTGGCCGACCCGGATGTGGCCAACAAGGAGAACGATCCACCGAGAAGCAGCTCAAGATCTACGGACTGGTGCTGGACTGGATGTATTCCTCACTGGCCACATCCCTCTTGATCTGGCATCGAACCAGTGCAAGCTTTTCATTTGCCGTGAGTTGATCTTGAGCTGTTGGTTGGCGGATTACCCTACCTTGATGACCGCATCCGAGAAAATTCTTGTAGTCTGTCTGGGCTGCCTGTTCGTTGGTCAAATCCAGAATATCCGGACGGCCTGAACTTGCAATCAGCCGGCCAAACTGGAAATCTTCGCTCGGAGTAATTTTATTCTGAACGTTGAAAGAAACTGACAGATTGACAGCAAAAATCACAGCTGTCATAACATTGAGCTTCAGTGAAAAGTGTTGCCAAGCAGGGCAGAGTTTTATAAATTGTTGTTTATTGCCCTAATTTAATGTCGTTGTTTTTTAGCTTTTATGCTAAAATTAATTATAATTTATCATTGAAAAAATATATTTGTTCATTGTTTCAATATTTTACATCAGTACGTGGCAAATAATCAAATTTGAAAAGGTATTTTGTGAATTTCATATAATGTACTTGACTGATATTTTTGGCAACCACTTTCGTGATGACGACCAACACTTGTGTAACGAATGGTTGTGTTGAAGAGTGTTTGTATACAAAAAAAAACTCGCGGAAAATTTCCACTTCGCATTTTTTTATGCTAGTTTTCGCGAAAATCGCGAGTTTTGCTGTGTTTGGTCGTTCTCGGCTGGTTCTCCTGACTGCAGCACGTCGAGGGATTAGCAATTTATGGAGGTAAGGTAATTGAAACGGTTGTTTTGAAGTGTTTCAAAGTGCACCTGTTTTTGTATGGTAAAAATATACTTTTCAAAAACAGGCTAAATTCAAAGAAAATAAAGCTTTTTCGAGGTTACTGCAAGTTTCCCTGTATTCTAGTGAAAGTTTCGTACACAGTGATTATTTTTCTATAATTTTAACGCTAATAGAAGTGCTAAGAAATAACATTTTTAAGAAAAAGTTTCAAATTTTCAACGAATAAGGTGGAACGGGAAAGTATCATCGTTAACGGGGAACGGGATGTTTTTCCTCCATATTTTATCGCCATATTTAATGATGGCCCGTTACACCTTAATGTGCGTCATCATTCTATTAAGAATTATTCTTTCGAATAATTTACTGATAGATGAAAGCAAACTAATGGGCCAATAGCTTGAGGCTTCAGCAGGATTTTTATCCGGTTTCAAAATCGGAACTACTTTGGCATTTTTCCAACTGCTGGGAAAATATGCCAAATCAAAACATTTGTTGCAAATTTTGACCAAGCTACTTAAAGTTGCTTCAGGTAATTTTTTAATTAAAATGTAAAAATTACCATCCTCACCAGGGGCTTTCATATTTTTAAATTTTTTGATAATAGATTTTATTTCATTCAGATCCGTATTAAAAACTTCATCTGATGAAAATTCTTGTTCAACAATATTCTGAAATTCTATTGAAATTTGATTTTCAATAGGACTCAGAACATTTAAGTTAAAATTATGAGCACTCTCAAACTGCTGAGCAAGTTTTTGAGCTTTCTCCCCATTAGTTAATAGAATATTATCACCATCTTTTAAAGAAGGGATTGGTTTTTGAGGTTTCTTAAGAACCTTTGATAGTTACCAAAAAGGTTTGGAATAAGGTTTAATTTGTTCGACATCTCTTGCGAACTTTTCATTTCGCAGGAGAGTGAATCTGTGGTCAATAACCTTTTGTAAATCTTTTTGAATTCGCTTCAGTGCAGGATCACGAGAACGTTGATACTGTCTTCGGCGAACATTTTTCAGACGAATCAGAAGCTGAAGATCGTCATCAATAATGGGGGAATCAAATTTGACTTGGACTTTAGGAATAGCAATATTCCTAGCATCCAAAATTGCATTAGTTAAAGATTCCAAGGCTGAATCAATATCAGCTTTGCTTTCTAAAACAAAATCATGATTTAAATTATTCTCAATATGATACTGATACCTGTCCCAATTAGCTTTGTGGTAATTAAACACAGAACTATTGGGTCTGATAACTGCTTCATGAGAAATTGAAAAAGTTATTGGAAGATGATCAGAATCAAAATCAGCATGAGTCACTAAAGGACCACAATACTGACTTTGATTTGTCAAAACACTTTTCAAATAAGTGCCAGTTTTTAAAAATGTTTCGGTTATAACAGCAACATGCACGTTATGAACTCGTAAAAAGTTGAAAAATTCATTTTCTTTCGCTTTTAAAGAGCGAGCATTAAAATTCATAATATTGATGGAATTACTTAGATCCATGATTAAACTTCAGGGTAAGAATAACATCATTCGCAAATTTTAATCCAATCTGGATTGCTTCCATCATGGATGTGGCATTACTCATTGTTTGAATCAAACCAAACAGTGAGTTTTGCAAGAAAGTCATTTTTTCAAACGTAACATCGCCGAGATCAGAAGATCCCAAAGCGTTGCCAGCAGAAAAATTTTCAAATGAAATTTGAGGTACCTGCCCAATTTCAGGAAGATTGGTAGAGGATTTAAAATTCGTGGATGAACCCGAACCCGAAACGACGTTGGCATAAGAAATACCATTAGTGTTACCTAACTTTTCCATGGTAGGGGTATTTCTAGCATTGTTCGAGTGAGACAGCACGAACGTTTGATTTAAAGATGCAGGTACAACCTGACTTTGAGAAAATTTCGGTTTGGATTTCGGCTGATGCTTAGCACGAGAATCCAAAAGCTTTTTTCTGATGGGGCAATCCCAGAAATTTGATTTGTGATTTCCACCACAATTTGCACATTTAAATTGGGTGACTTCTTTCACGGGACAATTGTCCTTGTCGTGAGAAGAATCCCCGCAAACCATGCATTTTGGAACCATGGCGCAATGATCAGTACCGTGACCGAATGCCTGGCAACGCCGGCACTGGGTCAGATTCTGGCCATTACCGCCATGTTTCTTAAAATGCTCCCACTTTACCCGTACATGGAACAAAAACTGAACTTTGTCCAAAAGTTTCAAATTGTTGATTTCATTTCTGTTGAAATGAATCAGATAAAATTGTGAAGTCAAACCAAAGCGAGAAATATTCCCGTTTGATTTTTTCTTCATTGGTATTACTTGGGATGGGGCAAAGCCAAGCAACACCTTAAGTTCGTTTTTGATCTCATCCACCGACAAGTCGTTGGAGAGACCTTTCAGGACCGCCTTGAATGGACGAGCATTCTTGGTCTCATACGTGTAGAAATTGTGTTTGTGGTTTTTCAAATAACCAACAAAAGTTTGGTGATCTTGTAAAGATTCCGTCAACAAGCGACATTCTCCTCTTCGACCAAGCTGGAACGAAACCTTCAAATTGCAAGTTTCCTTGCAATTCTTCAGTTGCGTTCGAAAGCTGGCCAAATCGGAGACGGAAGTCACTACAATTGGCGGAGCCTTTACTCGTTTCTCGACGGCAGAAGGCTCAGTACGAGGAGAAGGATCCTTGTCAACAGTTTCGGATAAAACACCGAAACTGTTTGCCAATGGAATTGGAGGATTGACCTCACTTTCAGAATCAGAATCAGACCTCGGATGAGGCTGTTTTCTTTTTCTGTTTCCGTTAGCCGGCTTAGCGTTCAAACGCTTCACCGACGTAACGACCAAATCTTCAGAAGATTTGCGTTTACCTTTGTTTTGACGCATTTTGCAAGCAAAGTTCTCTTAAAAAGATGGCTTCGTTTGTGAAATACAACAAAATTTCAGGTGGGGTTAGTCTTGAAAAGACTGTGTAGAATTTTGGAAAGTAACTCAGGTAGTCTTTAAAAAGACTGTGAATTTTGTTTGAAATAACTCTGAGCTTAGGTAGTAAAAAATACCGCAGCTCTAGTGTCCGTTCACCACGAAGGTTCGCAAGACACTGAGACATTTTAAAACGTTAGTTTTTGCCCTGCAGGCCGCCATAGCAGCACTTTTTGGTCTCAATTATGTCATATTCGGAATCCTCGGACAATTTCACGTAAGTTAGAAGTATTAGAGTTTTAAATTTGATTGGAAAAATTGCCATTTAGAATAAATTAAAATATTTTTTAACAATTTGTTCGATTAAGGGTAAAACAGGGTTTCGCCTACTTGATACAGCTTTTGACGTATTGATCACAGGGTAAATAAGATCCATTTCTTTTTTCAAAAATGTTTAATTTAATTATTTTTTAAATCAAATTTACAACTCCAATACTTTTAGCTTACGTGAAATTGTCCGAGGATTCCGAATTTGACATAATTGAGACCAAAAAGTGTTGCTATGGTGGCCTGCAGGGCAAAAAGTAACGTTGTAAAATGTTTGTTCTAGAAAAATCGAAAAACTATGAGAAAAACTGCGATTGGCCAAAAAGTTAACACCGTAGGCTTATAGTCCATGTAATTACCTATCTTTTGACCTATGGGAGTATGGGTGTTGGAGGCTGTTGCAAAAATATATTAAGGTTTTAAAAAAATCAATTTTTAACAGTAATTCGCAAAAGCTATGAGAAAAAGTCAAACCAATCCAGGATGTATATAGCTCATTTTGAAATGCTTCAAAAGACCTTTTGAATGCAACTAAGAGAGTAGGAATTGATGAAGTTTTACGGAAATGCGAGCAATTTTAAGATTTTTTAGGTTTTTTTGACCTCAAACTTCAAAGCCCGTTTTACCCCACTTCCCTTTGTCGTAGAGGGCTCATATTTGGCATAAGTTCATCTCATGTATAGACAAACAAACGCTGAAAGTTTCATCCAAAGCACCTCGATACGACCTCTAAAACAAACCGAGCAATATTTACAAATACTGCCTCTTAATTGTTTGGTATTAAAATGATACACGTCGATTTTTAAGACTTTTCATGTTTTTCAATAGTTGATTGTTTATAACAAATAGTCTTTTCATACATTTGCAAGTACAACAGAATTGCGTATATATTGTATTGCAAGTTTATATTATTAAACTATGGATAAACTAATACATCCCCACTTTAACCCACCGGAGGTCGCGTACGTGTACTTTGTACACAGTTTGTAAGGGCACTTGTAAGAAAGGCGAAAACACGCGACTTCCCGAAGGTTAAGGACACAACTTCTCCTCCCCTCCAACAAAATTTTGTTAAGCGTAATAAATTCATTTGAAGTCAAATATTTATTGATTACTACTGTGTGTTTCTTTTAGTAAGTCCATGCCATATAACTTGAGACCCCCCCCTCTCCCCCACCCTTACGGGCATAAATTGCGAAAATTTTAATTGTTAAATCAAATAACAGAAAAATTAATTTTATTCACAATATTAATTATGAAGTAAAACGATAAAATACAAAAAATATTTTTACTAATCAGCGGGGACCGTGGTGTAGAGGTAAGCGTGATTGCCTCTCACCCAGTCGGCCTGGGTTCGATCCCAGACGGTCCCGGTGGCATTTTTCGAGACGAGATTTGTCTGATCACGCCTTCCGTCGGACGGGGAAGTAAATGTTGGCCCCGGTCTAACCTTGAGGTTAGGTCGTTAGCTCAGTCCAGGTGTAGGAGTCGTCTTCCTGGGTCCTGTCACGGTGGAGTCGCTGGTAGGCAGTTGGACTAACAATCCAAAGGTCGTCAGTTCGAATCCCGGGGTGGATGGGAGCTTAGGTGTAAAAAAAGGTTTTGCAATTGCCTCATCAATTAAGCCTTCGGACACCTAGTTTCGAGTAGAATCTCGCAATCGAGAACGCCAAGGCAATGCTGTAGAGCGAATAATTTGATTTGATTCTTACTAATCCTAATGTTCTTGTTCATGAAAATTCATTTGATTATAGAGTTTCTGACGGCTTCAGGATATGTTAAAGGTACTTTTTATGACGTTTTGTACTAACCAACATAGAACTCAAATGTGGATCAGTTTCATGGATTGATCGCAAAAATTCATCATGCTAAGTCAATATTTTACTGAATACTTTTTTTGGTCTCAAAATGAGATTCTCCATTCTCCAGTTTCGCTTCAGAAACTTCGGTACGAATACCTTATTTTGACTAAGGTACTCAATTTTAAATGTAGGCAACAGAAAATTCCAATAAAGTCATTTTGAACTTCTTGAAACCAGGAATTGATTTTTGAAGCGACGATGCCCACGAAGTAGGTAGCAAAGCAAGTGAAATAAACGGGCGCATATGTAGATTGCAGCAAATTTTGATAAAACGTAAATGTTCAAAATGGCATATCTCCGAAAACGCAAAAAATCGCGGGCTGGAAATTTCAGCAATGTTAGATTATGATCCAATCTTTCAAGTGATCATGTTTAGCATCGGTTAGCAAAAAAAGTACTCGATTAACAAACACAAAAAAATAAGTTTTGTCAAAAAATGCTCTAGTTATTCGATGAAAACTGCAGTTTTTGGTTTGGAAACAACATTTTATCTATTAATAGTTTCAAAGCTTATCTTATTACCTTTCCAACGATGTATAATTGTCCTAAAAAAATATTTAAAATGGCTCAGCTATGTTAAAATTAAACAATCAGCCTTTTTTACGAAAAACGCTAGTTTTTTACTCAATTTTTTGACTTTCAGCTTGCGTATCTCCGTAATGAACAAACTTAGAGCTATGAAAATTTGGATTTTTCTTAGTTAGAATGTTTACTTTCGAGCAAAAAATACCAAAAAATATTTGGAGAAGGTCCCTTTTTTGAAACTTGGCCACCCAATGTACCATAGTGCGGTGGACGCCATCCGGAAAGTGGTCGAGAAAGCCGACAAAGCGCGGAGGAAAATACGCAGGGGGAACCGTTGCTGCGCAATAGTCACGATTGACGTCAAGAACGCGTTCAACAGTGCGAGCTGGGCGGCCATAGCAGCAGCGCTGCACAAAATGAAGGTTCCTAACTATTTGTGCATGATCTTGAAGAGCTACTTCAAGAACCGCGTGCTGGTCTACGACTCTGCCGATGGACAAAAAACCGTTGTTGTTACCGCGGGAGTTCCGCAGGGATCCATTCTGGGTTCAGCACTGTGGAAGTGCTGGCTATGGAGGCAATCGCAATGATCGATAACTGGATGCTCGAGGTGAAGCTGCGGATCGCTCACCTCAAGACGGAGATGATACTGGTTAGTAACCACAAAAAGGTGCAGCAGGCCCAGATACACGTTGGGGAACACGTAGTGCACTCGAAGAGAGCGCTCAAGTACCTCGGGGTGATGGTGGATGCCCGGCTGAACTTCAACAGCCACGTCGATTACGCCTGCGAGAAGGCGGCGAAGGCAATCATGGCACTGTCGAGGATTATGCCGAACAACGCTGGACCCAGAAGCAGTAAGCGCCGTCTCTTGGCAAGTGTCGCGACGTCCATACTTAGGTACGACGGACCGGTATGGTGGACGGCGCTGGGGACGAAGCGAAATCGAGCGCTGCTCGACAGAACGCAGAGACTGATGGCCATGCGGGTTGCAAGCGCGTACAGGACCATCTCGTCGGAAGCGGTTGGCGTTATAGCCGGAATGATCCCCATCGGCATCAAACTGGAGGAGGACACCGTGCGCTACACCCGAAGAGGCACGAGAGGTATCCGGGAAGCTGCGAAAGCCAAATCGCTGGCAAGGTGGCAACGTGAGTGGGACACTACGGAGAAAGGCAGATGGACGCATCGGCTGATCCCGTCCGTATCCACGTGGATGAGCAGAAGGCATGAAGAGGTCACCTTCCACCTCACACAGTTCCTGTCGGGCCATGGCTGCTTCAGGAAGTATCTGCACAGGTTCGGACATGCAGAGTCTCCTCTCTGTCCGGACTGCATCGATTGCGAGGAAACACCGGAGCACGTGGTGTTCGCCTGCCCTCGCTTCGAGGCAGCGCGAAACGAAATGCTGGCCATTATCGGAGCAGACACCAGCCCGGATTATGTGGTGCAAAGAATGTGCAGCGACATCGCCAAGTGGAATACGGGCGTCGGAGCGGTGACGCAGATCACTTCGGTTCTCCAGCGGAAATGGAGAGACGATCAGAGGAGGAACGACTAGGAGCCTAGTCGAAAACCCACGAGTGTTGCTGTGAAGGAGAGCACGTTATGATGGTCGGCTCTACCAAATCGGTACACGTCTCGATGGTCACAGGAGTCGAGAACCCACGAGTGTGGCTGTGAAGGAGAGCACGTTATGACGGTTGGCTCTACCAAATCGGTACACGTCTCGATGGTCCAAGGAGAGGGCTGCATATGACTAGCCGATCAAAAGCAACGCGATTCTTGGGCGCGGTTAAACCCTCGCATGGACTCATATGTATGTAGAACAGGAAATGGTTCTAGTACCCGGCATGGATCCTGTAAGTAGACTAGTGCAGAAAATGCAACGCCTCCCCCCGAAGTTATACCAAAAGGTGTTCCCGGGGGAAAAGGGCATGGCGTTCAAGGACTGGTTTAGTGGGTCGGGAAATCTTTTTTTTGTTTTCCCAACCCCACACTACCTGAGAAATGAATGACAAATTTTAAAGGGTTCAAGAATACCAAAATTTGGTATTGATACCAGAGAAAGGTACACAGCAAAAAAAGTAGTAAAACGCATGCATGTAAAAATGGGTTGTGTAATTATTTTTGTGTAATATTAAGTAATTTACATTGAACACCCGCGCCTGATTTTGCCTAACATCAATTACACTAACAATGTGTAATATTATACACATTTTTAATCAATACTGCATTCGCGTAATGTTAACCTTGCAGCTGTCAAAATGTCCAAATAGTTTTCAAATCTCACGAAGCAAAACAACGCAGTAGATTTTGAAATTGATTTAAAGTCAAGAATTTGATTAGTTTGAGGATGAAAACTTTATTCATAGATGGCATCTACCAACCCCGGAAACGGAAAAGCTTGTCTTGTTGTACAGGTAAGTGTTGTTACTTTTATCGAATAAAAAAAACTCATACTTTATCACTACTTTTAGAACCTGTTTTGTCTCGCAACCTTCCAGAATCTCCAACTTATGGCCATTTACCAACTCCGAGGTGTTTTCGATACCTTCTCGTTCCTCAGCCCCGCTCTTTGTGGCTGTCAATCGTCGTAACCATCGAATCTTTCAAGGCCGGTTCCGGCGATGTACTCGCCAGGAGACAGCCCAACGCAAACAAGGTAATAGTCGGTGATCGCGAGGTTCCTTGCCAAAGCCGGAAGCTGACGATTGAATGTGGTGGCTTTTAAGGTCCCGGTGGAACCGATTCTGTCACAAGAAACGACAAGTTAGCTGGTCACCGACGGAAAAGTTAAAAAATAATCTTTTTTTTTTGCCGCAGCTTGATCATTTGAGCGGCCAACATTCTGGTTGAGATCATATCACCTTTTGAAGGAAAAAGGCTGTTCCAATCAAGCAAAACAACTGGTGGAGGGCTCTGACCACACAGCTAAAAAAATAGTAATCCAGTTGCGTGTAAAATGCCTGGGTGTAAAATATTTTTTGCATTATTTTATGAAATTCTGTGTAATATTACACCCTGAAATATGTAGCCCATCAGTATGGGAAACCTACTTGACCGAAATGTCAAGCTCATATATACGTTTATCCTCTCCATTATACATCGGTCTGATGGCCGAGCGGGCTAAGGCGCCAGTCCTCACTGATGGTGCTGGGTTTGAATCCCGTCGGTTGTAACTTTTTTTTGTGTTTGCAAAAATTGTACATGCAGCGTGTAATATTAAGTGTTTATCTTGACGAAGGTGATGTGCATGCTTTTGCATGCGATTTTACCATCGGATTTTTTGCTGTGCAGCTGGAATGTGCTGTTGTAAACGAACAGCCGGACACCAAGGACTCGACATCATCATCAGCACCACTTTGATCACCCTTGATTTTTCCTTGCCAAAAAGGGCCACCCCAAGCAAGGAGGCGAATGGTAAGTAAGTATATTTTGTTGACGTGTTTGATACAATTTTACAGGGAATGCCAGTGCCTGACCTCCACAATCGCTGGACTCGATCCGATTTTCGCCGAGCAAGTCTCGTGGCGGGGTTGCTGCGGGGACGGATAGCTATAGCTATCGGTACGGCTCGCGAATTCCTTCGCCGACGGCTTCGAGCGGAATCGAAAGTAGGTCGAAAGCAGGGCCTGGCAGGCTGAGAACGACACAAGCGGACGCACCTGCTGCAACAAACCGACAAGCTGCTCCGAGAGCTGCGCAAGCTGGACAACCAAAAGGGTCGCAAAATGTACTAAAAGACGTTATTCGCGTGACCGATGGGTAAGAAGACACTCCGCAGTTCTTCCTTAACAACATTGTACGGAGCGAATACAACTGTGACTAGCGGCGGGACATTCTGTCGGAGTTCGTGTTTTATCCGCTCTTTTCCGGGTGACGGTGAACAACAAGACGGACGTGCCGTGGTTTGGCCCGTTGTCGGACAAAGTCGTCGTGAGCGGTACTTGTTTGGCAAGCTTGGTACGCGGGTCGCGCCGCGCGGACGTTCCTCTCGCTGTAGTGAGTATTTTTCGTTAAAGTTGAACAAAAGCTTTATTTTAAAATCTTTCTCTCCACAGCTACGAGGATCACAACATTTTCGAGGACTTCATGACTTCATTTTTAGTCCCACTCTGCCGCAGGGTACGGTTACGGCCGGTGGTGGTGGCAACCCTGCAGGATCTACGACCGGAGGTGCCCCGCTGGCGGCCGCTCTCATCACAGCCGGACATCCTCTGAGAGTGAGTTTGGTTAGTTGTGAATTGATCAGCACAAGATAAATTTCTAACCCGTCCAGGAAGAATCCGGTTCCGACAGAACTGCAACTGATTTGTGATCGCCACCGAAACAGACAAAAAAATCACTGCAATAAATCAGATTTATAAGAAAAATTGTTTGTTTATGTTTGGCTTGACATTTCTAGCAAAAGAACCAATTCGATATCTATCCCTACACTCAAAATGGGCATTGTGTAATTTTACACGATTATAAGAGTACATTCATAGATGTAATTTTAAGTGATTTTTTTCACAAAGGTGATGTGCATGCTTTTGCATGCGATTTTACCATCGGATTTTTTTCTGTGTATTGTTACGCATTTTCCTTGTTGTTTACCCATGCTCGGGTCGTAAACAAACATGTTCCCTTTGATTTCCGCCTTCCGGCATCCAATTTTGTGACTTTTCCTCCACCATTCACCAGTGGAATCAACAACAAGCAGTTTTTCGAGAAAAGACTAGACATTAGATTTGTAAAGAAGTTTATATTTACTACTTTTGACGTAGACTACGTCTTTGTCGAAGGTGCTGGGGTGCCATTCCAAAAAACCCGGGCCGAAGGCCCTGGTAAACTGCGTCATCCGTCAAACGCTTATATCTTCCTTCCCTCTAATCGATTCGACGCGATTTATGTTCCATTCGATTCGAAAATTATTCAGCAATTTGCTATAAAACTTTCATTGTTGGCAAAATAGTTTAACTGTTGAAACAATTGAATGTTTTAAAATGTTTTCAAAAAGCAGAGATTTTGCAAGCAAAATGAGCGCTTCCCACTCACGGACGGGAATGGCAAGTACCTATTTTGAGGGGAAAATCATCCGAGCAACGCGACCGAGTGTCGGTCGCGGAAAAGGAGGGGAAGTAGCGGCCCGAAATCATTTATAAGAAAGCGCGCCAGAGCCCATTCCATCATTCACGTCTCAGACGTCGGACCGGCAGCAGCAGCAGCAGGAAAGCTCAGCCCAGAGCAGCAGAAGCAGGAGAGAGGGACCAGAACTGGAAAAGAAGTGCGCATCGCCTTCTCGTCGTCACCTTCAGCCAGTTGCCTCTCGATGGCCGGACCGTTTGGATCTTTTGTGGTTGCTGTGGTTCGGAGGTGCCTCAATCCCCATCCCTCGTCCCACCCGGGACGAGGCATCAACAAGATGAGGCGCGCGCCTGCTGCCTTCCGCCGAAAAGCCTCTCTTGGGTAAAGCCTTGGTTGTGAAACAATCAGGACATCCAACTAGCTCGTCACATTCGCGGCGAGCGCTTCTGAAAGATTTACGTCTCATCCAATTCTAAAGCGTTGAAAGAGATGCCCTCGTCCACCCGGGACGAGGCAGCGAACTAATTTGAATTTAAATTTCAGGAACAAATTTTGGTCTTTCTGAGGCTGCTCTCGCCCCCAACCCCTCTCCCTCCCCCTCATTCTGCTACCAAACATTCATTCGGTTCGCGAAAAAAACGTTTTTCGTTCTCTTTCCTTCCTTAATTCGATGTTGTCTAGTCAAAGATTTATCAACACATTCAAAGTATGTTTACATGGTAGCTGCGGTTTTGTTCGCATTAGATTTGCCATCTCTTTCTAGTAATAGTCAACTTTATCGGAATTTAATTCGAATCGTATAAAAATTCCGTTTCAACAACCGGTACGTACACGGTCCAATTGAATGTACTAGGTGTCAGGGGGTCCATCTCGCATTCACAATCTTAGTCCGTTAATGTATTTCAAGTATCTAGCTAATTCATCATAATTAAGAAATGGAAAACTATGTCCACATATCAAAACTTTACGTAGTCTACGCCATTCCGGTTATGTCTGTGACATAACTACGTTGACTTTTTTTTATCAAATACAATACCATTGCATTGCATACTTACTCTGATTTTTCGAAGTTGCCTCACGCAACTTTTTTTTCAATGTGCCTCCAATCGGCATTAATTGTTTTTTGAATAATTGCATCCAGCATGAAGTTTTCAATTTTATCTTTCGTGAAATCAAGCAATGAGCATGAGCATGAGCATGGTTGACTGCCAATGAGCTGCTATTCCGTTATTGACGGATCAGCTGAAGTTACACAATGAACCAACAGATGAGTAGTGGGAGCTAATCATCCTCACTGTATAACCCCTGAAGATCTCTGCTTTAAGTCAATACCGGCGCCCCCCCAAGGAGATGCAGTTCAACAAAGGTAGGAATGTTAGTCCGATAGTTGAAGTTGCAGACTCATCAGACACAGAGTTTGTCGCTCTATACCTGTTGACACCGCATGAGACCGTTGAATCCACAGCATCTCCTTCAAGCATCACGGGAAGTGGGGGAATTTTGTTAGTAGGGGAAGGAAAGGGAAGGTCAGGATTCATCTTGGTAGATGATATGACCAGAATGTGAACCATAATCGTTGCCTTCTGAGCTATGGCGCTGTGAGAAGGACTGATCATTCGCGTATTTTTTACTTCAAACCGCCGGCGTGCCATCCGAGCAACGATGCTTTGGGATGGACTGTCAAAACGAAATGAATTTTGAATTAACGCATTATTCGAATTAACGCATAGATCCGGATTTATTATTGGTAGATGATATAACCAGAAATTGAAACATAATCGTTTCCTTCCGAGCTTCGACGCTTTGAAAAGGACTTAATTATATTCTCAATCCCGTATTTTTTAGTTCTTACCGTCGGCGTGCCATCCGAGCATCGATGCTATGGGAAGGGCTTTCAAAACGAAA
This sequence comes from Culex pipiens pallens, assembly GCF_016801865.2. Taxonomy (NCBI): domain Eukaryota; kingdom Metazoa; phylum Arthropoda; class Insecta; order Diptera; family Culicidae; genus Culex; species Culex pipiens. The sequence goes on along the minus strand of NC_068937.1, from coordinate 63,776,092 downwards.
TGAAATTTTTAGTAACGTATTATTCCTTATCATGTAAACCTCAAATAGTGCTGATACACCGAACTGTTTCAATCGATTTCATGAAGTTCTTCGCGCACGACTTCTTTACAACCAACTTAACCACGAATTTACCCAGTCCTGTTTTTGGGCGGCTGTACCCCAGGTTTAGGGGCGGCCCAAAACAACGTGGGGTTTCGACTCCCTTTTCCCGTGAGCGGCTGTTCCCAGGTTAGGGGCGGCTCTGAAGAGGTGAGCGACCCCCCCCCCCCTTCGAGCGTCTGTTCCCCAGGTTAGGGGCGGCTCGAAGAAACTGGTGTCTGGCTCCATAGTCGAGGTAAGCGTCTGTTCTCCATGTTAGGGGCGGCTTACAGCGGATAGAGTTCAGACCCCCCCCCCCCGCTCGAGCGGCTGTTCCCCAGGTTAGGGGCGGCTCGAAACAGCATCTGTTCCCCAGGTTATGGGCGGTTGATTAACAGTCCCAGTGCCAGGGTGGGACTCTAAACAGTCCTGGTACGACGGTCCTCCGGCGAGACAGGGGGTTGGTGATGGCTACACGCACCCGCCGTAAAACAGTAGTGCAGAGAGCTCCAGATGCGAGCCGATCCAATCGCCGACCCGACTTTCGGGGATCCAGGGATTGGAAACTCGGGACGTGGAACTGCAGGTCTCTCAACTTCGATGGGAGCGACCGCATTCTTTCCAACGAATTGCGTGTCCGCGGTCTCGAAGTCGTGGCGCTGCAGGAGGTGTGCTGGACGGGGAAGGACCACCGGGAGTACGGTGACTACACTATGTATTGGAGCGGCGGCAATACACACGAGCTGGGGACAGCTTTTATAGTGTTGGGCGAAATGTCGAAGCGCGTGATTGGTTGGTGGCCAGTCAACGACAGAATGTGCCGGTTGAGAATCAAGGGCCGATTCTTCAACCTGAGCATCATCAACGTGCACAGCCCGCACATGGGAAGCGACGCCGATGACAAGGACGCTTTCTACGAGCTTCTTGACCGCGAGTACAGGAAGTGTCCAAAACACGACGTAAAGATTGTCATCGGCGACTTAAACGCTCAAGTCGGCCAAGAGGAGGAGTTTAGACCGGTTATTGGGAGGTTCAGCGCCCACCAGCAGACGAACGAGAACGGCCTACGACTCATCGATTTCGCTACCTCCCGAAACATGGCCATACGTAGTACCTTCTTCTAGCACACCTCCCTATACAAGTACACCTGGAGATCACCAAACGACACGGAGACGCAAATCGACCATGTTCTCATCGATGGTCGGCACTTCTCGGACATAATCGACGTCAGAACCTACCGTGGCGCGGACATCGACTCGGACCACTACCTGGTGGTGGCAAAGCTGCGCCAACGCCTGTCCGAGGTCAACAAGATCCGGTACCGTCTCCCGCAGCGGTATAATCTGGAGCGGCTCAAGGATCCTGTGGTCGCTACCCAGTACGCGCGGGAAGCTGCGTTGCCTGACGAGGGTGAGCTTACCGAAGCCCCTCTGGAGGCCTGCTGGAGTCATATGGAAGCAGCCATCAACGCAGCGGCATCGAGCGCCATCGGGTACGTGGACCGAGTTCGACGGAACGGCTGGTTCAACGAGGAATGTCAGGCGATTTGGGACGAGAAGAAAGCAGCGCGGGACAAGTGGCTGTTGCACAACACCCGTGGGAACAAAGAGTCGTACAAACAGTTGCGAAGACAGCAAACCCATCTCTTTCGGGACAAAAAGCGCCGCCTGGAAGAGTTGGAGTGCCAGGACATGGAACAGCTGTATCGCTCCAACGAAACGCGTAAGTTCTACAAGAAACTTAGCCAATCCCGGACTGGCTTCATGCCGCGAGCCGAAATGTGCCGGGATAAGGACGGAGGCATCTTAACGGACGAGCGTGAGGTGATCGAAAGGTGGAAGCAGCACTTCGACGAGCACCAGTGTCTTGCGAACCTTCGAGGTGAACGGACACTAGAGCTGCGGTATTTTTTACTACCTAAGCTCAGAGTTATTTCAAACAAAATCCACAGTCTTTTTAAAGACTACCTGAGTTACTTTCCCAAATTCTAAACAGTCTTTTCAAGACTAACCCCACCTGAAATTTTGTTGTATTTTACAAACGAAGCCATCTTTTTGAGAGAACTTTGCTTGCAAAATGCGTCAAAACAAAGGTAAACGCAAATCTTCTGAAGATTTGATCGTTACGTCGGTGAAGCGTTTGAACGCTAAACCGGCTAACGGAAACAGAAAAAGAAAACAGCCTCATCCGAGGTCTGATTCTGATTCTGAAAGTGAGGTCAATCCTCCAATTCCATTGGCAAACAGTTTCGGTGTTTTATCCGAAACTGTTGACAAGGATCCTTCTCCTCGTACTGAGCCTTCTGCCGTCGAGAAACGAGTAAAGGCTCCGCCAATTGTAGTGACTTCCGTCTCCGATTTGGCCAGCTTTCGAACGCAACTGAAGAATTGCAAGGAAACTTGCAATTTGAAGGTTTCGTTCCAGCTTGGTCGAAGAGGAGAATGTCGCTTGTTGACGGAATCTTTACAAGATCACCAAACTTTTGTTGGTTATTTGAAAAACCACAAACACAATTTCTACACGTATGAGACCAAGAATGCTCGTCCATTCAAGGCGGTCCTGAAAGGTCTCTCCAACGACTTGTCGGTGGATGAGATCAAAAACGAACTTAAGGTGTTGCTTGGCTTTGCCCCATCCCAAGTAATACCAATGAAGAAAAAATCAAACGGGAATATTTCTCGCTTTGGTTTGACTTCACAATTTTATCTGATTCATTTCAACAGAAATGAAATCAACAATTTGAAACTTTTGGACAAAGTTCAGTTTTTGTTCCATGTACGGGTAAAGTGGGAGCATTTTAAGAAACATGGCGGTAATGGCCAGAATCTGACCCAGTGCCGGCGTTGCCAGGCATTCGGTCACGGTACTGATCATTGCGCCATGGTTCCAAAATGCATGGTTTGCGGGGATTCTTCTCACGACAAGGACAATTGTCCCGTGAAAGAAGTCACCCAATTTAAATGTGCAAATTGTGGTGGAAATCACAAATCAAATTTTTGGGATTGCCCCATCAGAAAAAAGCTTTTGGATTCTCGTGCTAAGCATCAGCCGAAATCCAAACCGAAATTTTCTCAAAGTCAGGTTGTACCTGCATCTTTAAATCAAACGTTCGTGCTGTCTCACTCGAACAATGCTAGAAATACCCCTACCGTGGAAAAGTTAGGTAACACTAATGGTATTTCTTATGCCAACGTCGTTTCGGGTTCGGGTTCATCCACGAATTTTAAATCCTCTACCAATCTTCCTGAAATTGGGCAGGTACCTCAAATTTCATTTGAAAATTTTTCTGCTGGCAACGCTTTGGGATCTTCTGATCTCGGCGATGTTACGTTTGAAAAAATGACTTTCTTGCAAAACTCACTGTTTGGTTTGATTCAAACAATGAGTAATGCCACATCCATGATGGAAGCAATCCAGATTGGATTAAAATTTGCGAATGATGTTATTCTTACCCTGAAGTTTAATCATGGATCTAAGTAATTCCATCAATATTATGAATTTTAATGCTCGCTCTTTAAAAGCGAAAGAAAATGAATTTTTCAACTTTTTACGAGTTCATAACGTGCATGTTGCTGTTATAACCGAAACATTTTTAAAAACTGGCACTTATTTGAAAAGTGATCCAGATTATAAAATTATAACTAATAACAGACTGAATCGAAATGGCGGTGGAGTTGCAATAGTTATCCACCGTAGTATGACTTATAGCACGTTACGTGACTTTAAGTTAAAAGTTATTAAAAGTTTGGGCATTGAACTTTAAACTTCTTTTGGGAAAATTATGATTGCAGCTGCATATTTGCCTTTTCAATGCATTGGGGAAAATAAAAATTATTTCAAAGGGGATTTGAATAAACTTACTCGGCATAGATCTCGATTTTTGATCATCGGTGATTTTAATGCCAAACACCAATCTTGGAATAATTCAAAAGTAAATTCCAATGGTAAAATTCTATTCAGAGATTGCACTTCTGGTCTTTATTCGGTTTTATATCCGAATGGGCCAACTTGCTTTTCTTCTGTTAGAAATCCATCAACAATTGATTTGGCTTTGACAAATCAAAGTCAGTATTGTGGTCCTTTAGTGACTCATGCTGATTTTGATTCTGATCACCTTCCAGTAACTTTTTCACTTTCTCATGAAGCAGTTACCAGACCCAATAGTTCTGTGTTTAATTACCACAAAGCTAATTGGGACAGGTACATATCAGCATCATATTGAGAATAATTTAAATCATGATTTTGTTTTAGAAAGCAAAGCTGATATTGATTCAGCCTTGGAATCTTTAACTAATGCAATTTTGGATGCTAGGAATATTGCTATTCCTAAAGTCCAAGTCAAATTTGATTCTCCCATTATTGATGACGATCTTCAGCTTCTGATTCGTCTGAAAAATGTTCGCCGAAGACAGTATCAACGTTCTCGTGATCCTGCACTGAAGCGAATTCAAAAAGATTTGCAAAAGGTTATTGACCACAGATTCACTCTCCTGCGAAATGAAAAGTTCGCAAGAGATTTCGAACAAATTAAACCTAATTCCAAGCCTTTTTGGAAACTTTCAAAGGTTCTTAAGAAACCTCAAAAACCAATCCCTTCTTTAAAAGATGGTGATAATATTCTATTAACTAATGGGGAGAAAGCTCAAAAACTAGCTCAGCAGTTTGAGAGTGCTCATAATTTCAACTTAAATGTTTTGAGTCCTATTGAAGATCAAATTTCAATAGAATTTCAGAATATTGTTGAACAAGAATTTTCATCAGATGACGTTTTTAATACGGATCTAAATGAAATAAAATCTATTATCAAAAAATTTAAAAATATGAAAGCCCCTGGTGAGGATGGTATTTTTTACATTTTAATTAAAAAATTACCTGAAGCAACTTTAAATAGCTTGGTTAAAATTTGCAACAAATGTTTTGATTTGGCATATTTTCCCAGTAGTTGGAAAAATGCCAAAGTAATTCCGATTTTGAAACCGGACAAAAATCCTGCCGAAGCTTCAAGCTATCGGCCCATTAGTTTGCTTTCATCTATTAGTAAATTATTCGAAAGAATAATTCTTAATAGAATGATGACGCACATTAATGAAAATTCAATTTTCGCTGATGAGCAGTTTGGATTTCGCCTTGGGCATTGTTGTTGAGAGTTTCAAATTTAATTCGAAGCAACAAATCTGAGGGCTATTCTACTGGCGCTGCTCTTCTAGACATAGAAAAAGCATTTGACAGTGTTTGGCATAAAGGTTTGATTGCGAAATTGAAAAGGTTTAATTTTCCGATTTATATCGTGAAAATTATTCAAAATTATTTGACGGATCGTACTCTGCAGGTATGTTATCAGAACAGCAAATCTGATCAACTACCTTTTCGTGCCGGCGTCCCTCAAGGAAGCATTTTGGGTCCAATTTTATACAATATTTTGCCTGATTTGCCCCCAGGATGTCAGAAATCACTTTTTGCTGATGATACAAGCATCTCCGCCAAAGGTAGAAGCCTTCGTGTCATCACAAGAAGATTACAAAAAAGCTTGGATATTTTCAATTCTTACTTGAAAGAATGGAAAATTACTCCAAATGCTGCAAAAACTCAACTTATTATTTTCCCGCACAAACCAAGGGCTGATTTTCTTAAACCAAAAAGTCATCACATTATAAAGATGAATGAGGTAAATTTAAAGTGGGAGGATAAAGTGAAATATCTTGGACTTGCTTTTGACAAAAACCTTACTTACAAGGATCACATTGAAAGTATCCAGGTTAAATGTAACAAATATATTAAATGTTTGTATCCACTTATAAACAGGAATTCTAGACTTTGTCTCAAGAATAAACTGTTAATTTATAAACAAATTTTCAGACCTGCCATGCTTTATGCTGTGCCGATCTGGACAAGCTGTTGCTTAACCAGGAAGAAAAAACTTCAGAGGATTCAGAACAAAATTCTGAAAATGATTCTGAAACTTCCTCCCTGGTTCAGCACCAGTGAACTTCATCAATTAGCCGAAGTTGACACTTTGAATGTTATGTCCAATAAGATAATTGATGCATTTCGACAAAAATCATTGCAGTCTTCAGCTGCATTGATCCGCTCTTTATATAGTTTATAAGTTAGTTTTAAGGTATCCCTTTTCCCTTTTGTACATGTAGGACCTCCTACATTTGAAATCACTGAATAGCGAAAGCTACAATATTTCATGAATAAATGAAAGTTGCTAGTATTTAAAATTGAGGTGAAAAGTCATCGATTGTGATTGGACACTCAATAATATTTTAACTGAATGAATGTATATGGAAGAGAAAATCTAAATAAATATAAATTAAAAAAAAAAAAAGAACTTCGACGAGCACCTGAACGGTCCAGAGGCGGAGTACCAGGGCGACGGGGGAAACGACGTCAGCGGTATGGTGGACGGCGAGGACGAGCCAGCACCCACGATGAGAGAAGTTAAGGATGCCATCAAGAAGCTGAAGAACAACAAAGCAGCGGGTAAGGATGGTATCGGTGCTGAACTCATCAAGATGGGCCCGGACAAGCTGGCGGCCTGTCTACACCGGCTGATAGTTAAGGTCTGGGACACAGAACAGCTACCGGAGGAGTGGAAAGAGGGAGTAATATGCCCGATCTACAAGAAGGGGGACAAGTTGGAATGTGAGAACTATCGAGCAATCACTATTCTCAACGCGGCCTACAAAGTGCTGTCTCAGATCATCTTCTGTCGTCTGTCGGAGCGAGCAGAGGATTTCGTAGGGACGTACCAAGCCGGTGTTGTAGAGGGGAAATCGACGACGGACCAAATCTTTTTGCTACGCCAAATCCTCCAAAAATGTCGCGAGTACCAGATCCCGACGCACCACCTGTTCATCGATTTCAAAGCCGCGTACGACTCGGTCGATCGCGAAGAGCTATGGAAGGTCATGTACGAGAACGGCTTTCCCGGGAAGCTGATCAGACTGGTGAAATCGACGATGGACGGGGCACGGTGCAGCGTTAAGATTTCGGGAGCGATGTCCGACCCGATCGAATCGCGCAAGGGACTGCGACAAGGCGACGGTATCTCCGGCCTCTGTTTCAACATTGGGCTTGAAGGTGTTATGAGGCGGGCGGGCTTCAACATGCGGGGCACGATTATCAACCGATCCAGCCAGTTCATCTGCTATGCCGACGACATGGACATTGTCGGCAGAACGTTCGAGGAGGTGGCCAGACGGTACACCGAATTGAAGCGGGAAGCGGATAAGGTTGGATTGAAGGTGAATGTTGCGAAGACGAAGTATCTGCTGGCAGGAGGAACCGAGTCCCTTAGGACTCGCATATGACCGAGCGTGACGATCGACGGCGACGAGTTCGAGGTTGTGGAGGAGTTTGTGTACCTCGGATCGTTGGTTACGTCGGACAACAACTGCAGCAGAGAAATTCGGAGGCGTATCATCACCGGTAGTCGTGCCTACTACGGACTCCACAAGACCTTACGGTCTGGTCACCTTTCCCGGCGTACAAAGTGTACCATGTACGAAACGCTGATAAGACCCGTCGTTCTCTACGGGCACGAGACGTGGACGATGCTCGAGGAGGACCTGCAAGCGCTTGAAGTTTTCGAGCGACGAGTGCTTAGGACGATCTTTGGCGGCGTGCGTGAGATCACTGTATGGAGGAGAAGGATGAACCACGAGCTGGTGCAACTCTACGGCAAGCCAAGTATTCGGAAGGTCGCCAAGGCTGGCCGAATCCGGTGGGCCGGACACGTCGCAAGAATGCCGGACGCGCTGGATGCGCGCCAACCGAACCAGACTATCAATCCGGTGAAGTTGGTGTTTAATTCGGAGCCGGCTGGAACGCGGCGGAGGGGGGCGCAACGTGCAAGGTGGTTGAACCAAGTGGAGGAAGATCTGGAAAGTGTGGGAGTTCCGCAGCGGAATTGGAGAGTAGCAGCCCAGGACCGAGTCCAGTGGCAGCGCATCTGGAGACAGCTCATGACCCGGAGGTTGTACGAGCAGTAAAAGTAAAGTAAGTTACCCAGTCCGGACCGCAAACAACCGGCTCAAAAACAGAAAGACAATGTATACACGACGACGCGAAGCCTTCTATCAATAAATTCAAGAAACTTCACTACTTTCTCGCGGATTCTTGCGCGTCGTTTCGCCAACTGATCTCCCCCACGAATACCACACGACTGAGGGCCAAACTCGCAAGGCCACGCGACACATCCTTTCAATGAACTCAAGAATCTTCTAGCACGTTCTCGCGGATTCCCGCGCGTCGATTCGCCAACTGATCTCCCCCACAAACACCACACGACTGAGGGCCAAACTTGCAAGGCCACGCGACACACACTTTCAATGAATTCAAGCATCTTCTAGCACTTTCTCGCGGATCCACGCGCGTCGATTCGCCAACTGATCTTCCCCACGAACACCACACGACTGAGGGCCAAACTCGCAAGGCCACGCGACACACCCTTTCAATGAATTCAAGAATCTTCTAGCACTTTCTCGCGGATTCACGCGCGTCGATTCGCCAACTGATCTCCCCCACGAACACCACACGACTGAGGGCCAAACTCGCAAGGCCACGCGACACACCCTTTCAATGAACTCAAGAATCTTCTAGCACTTTCTCACGGATTCTCACACGACTCTTATCTTTCGTGAAATCAAGCAATAAAAACAGCTTCAATGCGCACAAAACAATCAAAACTTTGCACTGATTTGTTTTCGCCATCTGATTGAGCTGTCATTCCAAAATAATTTACATCAAATATGCATTTACAAACTTTTCATGCTTTCAAGTTTGGCCAATGCCAACAAAATCAAGATCATTTAAATGGGATTTAAAGGTTACATTCAATTCCAATTTAGATTTACTCTCTTTAAATGCAAAACAACGATTTTCAAATTTACATTGTGCATGTTTACATGCAAAACACTGGTTCAGTGTTCTGTAATACTTTTGTTCTGTGGAGGGAACCTCCTGTAAGCCCAATAAGAGCATATTAATTTTGGTTTGTGCTATTTACAAATGGAACTGCTGCAATTTTCTTTATCAGTAAAACTTAAAAATCAAACCTTGCTCTGCTTAAAACTAATGCCATATCTTCGACTGCTGTCATATTAACACGAGAACGACGATTAATAACTTCTCCTCGTAATCCTTCCACTGATGATTCAAGATCACTCAGATCTTTTTCTAAACGTATTACTTCTTGCTTGTAAATCTCTTCTTCTCTTGTAAGGTTTTCCTGAAAAAAAAAATAAATCCAAACTTGCATAAAAAATATATTAAAGAATAAATTTGCAATCTTACTCTCTCTTGATCAGAACGTCCCAACAGATTATTACTACTAGACAGTAAAGTTGCTCTTATCTTCATGAATGTGTCTTTAATATCTTCACGAATTGCTATAGCCTGCGTTTGAGTCAAACGCCTTATAGATCTAACTTCCATTCGAAGATCTCTGGTTTTCTTTTGCAGTCCTCGCAAATTGTTATAAACTTCAGGTGCAAGTGATAGATCTGCATTAAACTGATTTGCTGCAAAGGCCGACTGTCTTGATGGCTGAGGTGTCTTCGTATGGTCGCGTTCTATATTATGATGGAGTAGATATTAGATATTTGTTTAAGCAATCTATTCACCTTTTTATCAGAGCATTAATTTTTGTCATTACCTACACAGTAAAAAACATCATGGTAAAATTTCATCTAAAAAGGAGTACATCTTTAATGTCAGAAAAAAGCTTTAATTTTACCTCTAATAATGTGTAAATTTACATCTGGCAGACGCTGGGAAAAAATATATGAAATCCCAAAAAAATATCAAACCGGCGCAAGTTATATCTTGCTTACTAAGTCCGCGCTCCATCCCGCACGGCCAACTCGCCGCTATGAAAACTGGACTATCAAAGCCAAAGTAGCTCTACACCACGGTCCCGGTCCTGTCTCGGTGGAGTCGCTGGTAGGCAGTTGGACTAACAATCCAAAGGTCGTCAGTCCCGAGCATGGGTAAATAACAAGGGAAATGCGTAATAATACCTTTCTCTGGTATCAATACCAAATTTTGGTATTCCTGGACCCTTTAAAATTTGTCTTTAGGATTATGCAAGAGCAAAATGTGGTATCATACCAATTTAAGGTATTGTTTTGATATTGCAAAATTGCAGAATTTGTCAATGGTCGAACACCACATATTGGTATTCTTTTGGTATTACAGTGTTTTATCGAATTCCTCTGAAACTATGGGAAAATGTTGACCAATTTTGGCAAAATAATTAATTTTGCGCTAAAATTATGTCTCAAAGCGAATGCTTTAATTGAAAACCGGAAATTTCAAACTTGATTTTAAACATTTTTGATATACCCCCTAAAGAAATTACTTGAAATTGTGGAAAATTTTCTAAGTCAGGATGGTACATTTTGGTATTATTTTGGTATTAAAGTGTTTTTATCAAATTCCTCTGAAACTATGGGAAAATTTTGACCAATTTTGACAAAATAATTAATTTTGCACTAAAATGATGTCTTAAAGCGAATGCTTTCATTGAAAACCGGAAATTTCGAACTTGATTTTAAACATTTTTGATATACCCCCTACAGAAATGACTTGAAATTGTGGAAAATTTTCTAAGTCAGGATGGCACATTTTGGTATTATTTTGGTATTGAAAGGTTTCATCAATTTTCTCTGAAACTATGGGATTTTTTTTACCAATTTGGACAAGATAATAAATTTTGCGCTAAAATGATTTGAAAAAAAAAACCAAATACTTTGAAAAACGAGTCAATCGAAAGATTATTGAATTTTGGTGAATTTCAATCCAGTTTTATTTTAATAACACTTATTTTTCAATCTTGTTATTTTTCAGAATCTTCAAGAACTTCATGCACAGGCCGTTCATCAATGACAAATGCATTCGGTGTGGTGAAGAATATCACTAAGAACAACATGGAATCATCAGGTGAGTAGATTTGGCTGTTGCATATGGATCATTTCCGTTTTTTCACTAACTGCAACTGCTGCACTAAAAATGGTATGAAAATACCAAATTTTGGTATTACTTGTGCAAATATCAGCGACCAAAATGTGATCTTGGTTGCCCAGTAATAGATGGTAAAATACCATCAAATCATACCAAAATCATGTATGTGGAAGACCACAGGAATACCAAAATATGATTTTCCAAGGGCGCGGGAATACCTAAAATTAAACCATGGCAATACCAAGTTTTGGTATTCAAGCAATGTTCAAAATCCAGAAGACCTCAACTTGGTATTGAAATGGTTCTATTTTGAGGTATTATTTTACCCTTGGAATAACATGGTGTGGTATTGTTGTGCCCTTCCACATACAAGACTTTGGTATGATTTCATGGTATTTTACCATCTATTACTGGGCAACCAAGGGCACATTTTGGTCGCTGTTATTTGCTCAAGTAATACCAAAATTTGGTATTCCCGTGTTATTTACCCCTGCTCGGGTTATGTCGACTGTGCAAAAGCTTTCATGCACAGCCTGAACTACCACATTCATACCGTCCAGCGTGTACAAATAGAGGGGCTTTCTGTGTATTTTTGGAAGCGTTGTATGGGAACTCGTGCATGGAGAAATCCGAACAGGTTGGCGGCGTGCGCGTTAGATTTTCATTGACGCTCTATGATACGAATGCGCTTGGCTGTTTCATTATCCCAAGAAGAGTTGGCATGTTCGTTCAATTATTTTGATGAACATATTTTAATTCTTTCTTCAAAAAGAAATCAAAATGATCACCTGTCCTATGAACAGGTTGAACAGGTGGACGCGACGCCTCTGGTAAAAATGCAGGGATCAAGTCTCCCTAAACGCACTTTTTTAAACAATTGATTGTAAAAATAGTATGACGATAAATTTAACGTCAAATGCGTAAGGGTTTTGGAGTTGATATGTTTATCAAACAATTCATGTATAAAAAATATTTTTTTGAATAATTTTTGAGTGTTTTCTATACTTATCAAAACAAAGAAAAAAGATCTCTTGGAAGTTTTTTGCAGCACTTCTTCGAAAAATGTGTGTAACTCAATCTAAACATTTTTTATTTTTTTTTTCTTTGTTTTCTACAATGAGTTTTAGTCTAGAACAAAGCTAATTGTTTTACCCACATGCTGACGAGATACAGGCTTGGGATCAAGTCTTCCCGGGGATCAAGTCTCCCCACTCTCTCCTACGTGTCGTACGTGTTGTCGTGTCGTTGACCGGTAAGGACCAACCCAACACATACCTTCACCATTTTTTGATATGTTATGTAAAATTTTCCGAGGAACCAGGTCAAAATATGTTCAGACTTAGGCTCTATGGTCCCGAGACCTTCAAAACAGCATTTTAAGTTTTCATACGACCATTTCAAATGTTAAGCTAGATTGTTGAAACTTGTTTCTATTTTTCCCCAATAAGCCAAACTAATTACTTAGTCTTCCCATACGTGGTGGTGCAAGTTGTGCTTTCTCCAGGACTGTTTGGCTTATCGGACGGATTGGCGGGGGTGTGAGGAAGTGAGGTGTAGCACTGTTCTACTGAAGCTTGCCATGTGCTAGCTTCGACACAAACCCTTGATTCAGTTGGACTTGTTTATATTAAATTATTATAGCTGAATGAAAAACAACTAAACGAATAGAGTGACCATGTTACATCATCCCCTACTAAATTTACGAAAATTTGGTTGTAAAACAACCAAATTTTCGTAGGGCAAACTATTGAAACTACTGTGGCTATGGCAGAAATTATGAAAACTAAAGAACTTGAAATTATTGCTGAGACTATAAAATATTTGAGGAAAAAAAAATTGTGGAACTACAAAACTTGGACTTTATTTCGTTGGTAAACTCATTCATACATAAAACTTCCGAAGAATAACAATCACAATAAAAACGCTATCACCTGAAATTTGATCAGAATTCCAGAGAAGCAAAACTCCTACTTCCACAACAACTAGTGAATTGCAAAGACGTCCTACTCCAGAAGTAACTTCCCGAAAAAATCAGAACGCTCTGCTTTCCACTTTATTACACCTGTGGGTCCTGATTGTCTTCACCTCAGAATGAATTCCGAGAACACAAAGACGAAAAAATTCCTCACAACAAAAAACCGCTCTACATGTGCCGAAACACTCCAGGATAAATCCCGAAAACGTATCGTACACACATAAAAAGCATAGTAAAATTCATCAACAATTCTTCGTAAAAAAAAATTGTGAGAAAACATGTAATTACAAACACTCATTCACCCCTCGTCGCATGCACTCAGGTCGTAAGTCGTCACTCACCACCTTGGTAACTCATTCACTCACGGTTACCAACGAAAAAGGAACCATAACAAACAACTGTCAGACGGATTTAGTTGAAAATTGTATTTACTCGAAAACGTGTGTTGCGGGGCCGGATTATCAGAATTCGTGTTATTTGCGGGAAGTGTGACTAAATTTTATGTATCTAGTCTATGTTTCGCTAAAAGCAGATCTTTTGTCTTCGTTTCCCAGGTGTTTGGCTGCAAGAACAAATGCTTCGCACCTGGTTACGATCAAAACAACCACGCTCTTGGGATGCAGATTGGACTCATAATTGATTGCAGAAGGACTAATCGGTGCATTTTGGTTTAATTAACTACTGGTTGTGGTCCCTAACAGAAAAATTGTAAGTAACGTTCCTAATTTTACTTCCTAATGACTTTGACTAATGCTCTGTGTTCTGTATTTTTAGTTGATCCGGCTCGGTTGGTAAAACATGTTGGCTTAGCGATGGATAATAATAACCAAACAAAATCTTGACACTATCGATGGATGAGGATGACGTCACGGAAAAACAACCAAAAAAAACGAATTCATACAATTATGCCGAAAAACAAATAATATTGTGAGTTTTAAACAAACTACTCACATAAATTCAACAAAAATTAACATTAGGTTAACGTAGGGCCATAGGCGCGACTAACGTAAACAATTACTAACTACTATGTACAAAATTTACATTTCCACAAGTGTTTCCACCTTGTGGGCGTGTGGGGTGTCTTCTTCTTCCACTTTCCCCCCTTTATGGACAGATTCATGGCTGGTTGGGTAAGGCAAAGCCGAATGTTATTGCCAACCTGAGGACAGAGCTTCGTTTGGGAGTTGTTTGTGAATGAGTTTCAGCGACTTGGGGTGTTGAGACGTGCAACTTAACTAGCGTTTCGAGAACTAAAGATCATCACCGTTCTCATTCATAAGTACTAGGAGTTACAATCATCGCGGAGACTCGCTCACATTCGTATCACACAATTAAGTGGCTTACTTTAACAGGTCATCGTCTATGCTCAGCCCTGATACTAGCGAACTCAACGAACAGCTCCCTTTCTTCGATTTCTACTGCTCAATCGATCGTCTTAGATCAGTTGCCGCTCTCTTCACCATCGCTTCAACCCACTCATTCACAACTTCCAGACGAGTTCACGAAGTACTCTGTTAGCTTCTGATCCTCACCATGAACCCTCCAAAGGTCACGTCTAACCTGAATGCTTTACCCAATTGGTATTTTGTTCGAAACTTCAAATCTGGTCACCCTTAAAAGGGAGTTCATAGCTGTAAAATCGTGAATAAAAGTCTACTTCGGTAAATGGAACTTTTTAAGATGGTTCGCGTAGAAAACTCCTAGTCGTTTGCCCATTGTTATCCGAGCATTCGTTGGTGAAGGTTGTCTGAATCAACATGACTCGTCGCGTCCCGGCGCAAAACGCCGGCAATATTGCCCTACCTGCGGCTCAAGCAGGCAAAAAAGTGGGAATTTACAAAAGGAAGGTTGAGGCCTCAACTGATGGCCAAAAACCGGGGATTTCCAAAAGGAAGGTGCTTTTGGAAGTGACATCGAACAGCAAAAAGACGAAAAAGAGCGACGGTACTGTACCGATGGATGAGGAGGAGGAGAACTCTTCGTCCCACGAGGAGCAGCTATTGAAGAACAACAAGTTCGCTGGACTGCCTGACGAGGACCAGGTAGCGGAAGCAAAGGAGAATGAAGTGAAACAGCGAAAGGAGAAACTGCCTCCTTTTTATGTGCGGCAATCAGCAGCAACGATCGACTTTCGAGCGGGGCTGGTTGAACTCATCAAGTCTGGGAAAGTCCTAGGCAACATTCGTCTGTGTCAGGACGGATTTAAGGTGCTGGTGCAATCCAGGCAGCACTATCAACTGGTCAAGGATTACTTGACCGAAAACGAGGCGGAGTACTTTACCCATGATGTCGCCATGGATAAGCCGTACAAAATCGTCGTCAGAGGTCTGTACGACATGCCAGTGGAGGAATTAGCTGCCGAGCTAAAAGTTTTGAAACTGGATGTGTTGGCCGTGCACAAAATGAGCCGACGCAACAAAGACATCAAGTACCGTGACCAGCTCTACCTGCTGCATTTGGCTAAGGGATCGACGACGCTTCCTGAGCTGAAGGCAATTCGAGCGGTTTTCAACATTATCGTGTCGTGGGAGCGATACCGACCAGTGCATCGTGACGTCACACAATGCTTCAACTGCCTGGGTTTCGGGCACGGAGGTAAGAACTGCCACCTGAAGCGTCGTTGCGCCAAATGTGGTACCGATGCGCACATCACATCCCAGTGCATCCAAGATTCGCTGGTGAAGTGCCTCAACTGCAACGGTGAGCACTCGTCAACCGACCGAAAGTGCCCCAAGAGAGCTGAGTTCGTGAAAATTCGGCAGCAAGCATCGACGAAGAATCAGCCTCAGCGTCGTAGAACTCCTCCAGCCCTGGTGGAGGAAAATTTTCCACCTCTTCAACCACGACGCCAGGTCCCGAACTTGGCACCGTTGCCGTTGGATCCCAGGAAGAGAGCTGAGATGAATCATCCACGGCCGGGTTCCAGCCAGGAGCCGAGACCGCCACCACCGGGCTTCAGCCAGGAGCCAAGACCAACCCAAGAACCAGCAGTTGAGGAAAATGGTAATGATCTTTACACCTCAACCGAACTCCTCAATATTTTCAAACAGATGTCCGCTGCACTGCGTGGATGCAAAACCAAGACCCAGCAGATTGAAGTGCTGACCTCGTTCGTCATCCAGTATGGATCGTAGGTCCCTCAAGCTGCTGAATTGGAACGCTTGCTCCATTAGGAGGAAGAATTTAGAGCTGGTGGATTTTCTTCGCGAGAAGGAGATCGACGTAGCCGCCATCACGGAAACTCATCTGAAGCCCGGTGAAAAAGTTTATCTGCAAAACTACAAGATCGCGACGCAGCTCGATAGGACCACCTCTGGAGGAGGAGGTGTGCTTGTCGCTGTTCATCGTGATCTCAAGCCACGCCGGCTGCCACACTTTAAGCTGGACATCATCGAGGCCGTTGGAGTGGAAATTCCCACTTCGGTTGGCCCAGTACTCTTCATTGCTGCATACTGCCCACGTCAGGTGAATGCCAGAGATGGTTCAGCAGCAAAATTGAAGAGCGATATCCAGAAGCTGACACGGCGGAGCGCAAAGTACATCATCGCTGGTGACCTCAACGCGAAGCATGAAGTTTGGGGCAACAGCAGGAGGAATCGGAACGGAGTGATTCTGCACAACGATCTGCAAAACGGTTACTACAACGTTGTGAGTCCGGATCGTCCAACGAGGGTGGCTCGGTCTGGGAATCACTCAATCATCGACTTCTTCATTACCAATATGGCTGAGAACGTGGCTCATCCTGAGGTGTTTGAAGAGTTGAGTTCTGATCACTATCCGGTGGTTGTGGAGGTTGGAGCATCCGTTACTCCGCAGCGGCAACCAACCCGGAAAGATTACCACAACGTTGACTGGCAGCAGTTTCAGCAAGTGGTCGACAGCAACATCGGAAACTTCTGCCGATATTGATCGTTCGCTGGAGGTGATCCAGCAGGCTATCAACCAAGCAGAGGCTGCCAACGTTCGAGAGGTTCCTGTTAATTTTAAGGTAACTGATATTGACGTAGATACTAAACACTTGATTAGACTTAGGAATGTTTATAGGAGACAATATCAACGGACTGGGGACTATGACAAAAAGATTTCAGTGAACAATTTGAACAAAATCATACAAGACCGACTTGACAATATCAGAAATCAAGAATTTTCAAAACATGTAAGCCAGCTTGGGAATTATTCAAAACCATTTTGGAAACTTTCAAAAGTTCTTAAAAACAAACCAAAGCCTATTCCTCCTCTTATTGTTGAGGATTCTCCTTTGATTACATCCGAGGAAAAGGCAAATGCACTTGGGCTTCATTTTGTTAGTTCACATAATCTTGGCGCTTCCATGACCAGCCGTAAAGAAACATCAGTTGCCAATAGCATTTCAACAATCAATGACTCTACCTTTGAATTTCCTGCAG
This sequence comes from Culex pipiens pallens, assembly GCF_016801865.2. Classification (NCBI taxonomy): domain Eukaryota; kingdom Metazoa; phylum Arthropoda; class Insecta; order Diptera; family Culicidae; genus Culex; species Culex pipiens. The sequence continues at coordinate 63,758,665 of NC_068937.1, read as the reverse complement.
ATTCCCATGTTTCTGGTGAGGAAGTCAAAGTTGCAGTTAAACAAATGAAAAATATGAAAGCTCCAGGCTTTGATAACATTTTTAATCTGGTGTTGAAAAAACAGAGTGATCAGTTCTTTCAACATCTAGCCAATATTTTCAATAAATGTTTGCAACTTGGTTACTTCCCCACCAATTGGAAGCTGGGCAAAGTCATACCAATTTTGAAGCCTCAAAAAGATCCAACATCGCCAACAAGTTATCGCCCCATTAGTCTTTTGAGTAGTCTGTCCAAACTCTTTGAGAAGGTCATCTATTCAAGGCTTTTGGATTTTACCAACGATAATAATATAATTTTGAACGAGCAGTTTGGCTTCCGAAAGGGACATAATACTGCTCATCAGCTTACGAGAGTAACCAAAATCATCAAGCAGAACAAGCTTGAGTCTAAATCAACTGCTATGGCTTTGTTGGATGTTGAGAAGGCTTTTGACAATGTTTGGCATGATGGTTTGATACATAAACTGTATTTATACGGTTTTCCAATGTATCTTATCAAAATTATCCAGCACTATCTTTCGGAGAGATCGTTCAAGGTTTTTCTGAATGGGATTGCTTCTGGATTATTCAACATTGATGCTGGGGTTCCCCAAGGAAGTATTCTTGGCCCACTTCTGTACAATATTTTTACATCTGATTTGCCTACTCTTCCTGGTAATGGTGTGTTGTCACTTTTTGCTGATGACACTGCCGTTATTTATAAGGGTAAAATAACCAGATATTTAGTTGGCCGTCTTCAGAAGGGTCTTGACGTTCTTTCCGAATACTTTGGCGACTGGAAAATTCGCATAAATGCAGCCAAAACTCAAACCATCATTTTTCCACTTTCCAAATCGGCCAGATTTGTCCCAAAGGATGATGTTTTGATTAAAATGAATGATGTTTCGATACCCTGGTCAAAGGAAGTTGTCTATTTAGGTCTCATACTTGACTCGAAACTTTTGTTTCGGCAGCATGTAGATAAAATATTGAACAAGTGCAGCATTCTCATCAGGTGTTTGTATCCTTTAATTAACAGAAAATCAAAGCTATCTTTGAAAAATAAGTTAGCAGTTTACAAACAAATAATTTACCCCGTTATTGAGTATGCAGTACCTGTTTGGGAGTGTTGCGCTAGAACTCATAAATTGAAGCTCCAGCGTGTCCAAAACAAGGTACTCAAAATGGTTTTGAATGTTCCTGGCTGGACAAGATCAAGTGAGGTTCATGAATTAGCAGAAGTTAAAATGTTGGATCAGAAGATTCAAGAAAAATGTTTGAAATTCAGGGAAAAATGTGCTATATCTGAATACCCCTTGATTCAAGGATTGGTTTAGTTTATGGTAAGATTAAGTTAGTTTTAGGTTAGGTTATGTTTTCTTAACATTTTTTTTTTCCTCATTGTACCTAGTGTTACAAAAATGATAAATCATATACTTTTAAAGTTATAAAAATGAACAGTGTTTAAATCACGAAAAGCAAACTAAAGCTGAAGAGCCACAGCTGACCACTTATTATGTAAACCAAATGTAATTATTATAAGAAAGATTCAATAAAGTATATTTAATTCAAAAAAAAAAAAAAATAGTCGTTTGCCTTTTTGATTTTCAAGCTCATAGCAATGTTTTCCAACAACCTTTCTGACAACTGCTGGCTCGTATTTTGGCGCTAGTTTCGCACTGAACCCTTTGGCTTTGTCAGAAAGTTCAAACGTTCTTTTCAAAACCGTTTCACCTGCGGTGTAGGTGGGACAGCAGGCATTAGAGCGAAGGTTGTATGTCTTCCTGTGTCGTTCGTAGGCTTTGAATAATTGATTTTTGACATCTTTCAAGAGTTGTTTCCTTCGTTTTTGTTCTTCTCCATCTTTTTGTTCCTCTGCAACCGGCAAATCACGCATTCTTCGGTATTCTCGACCGTCCGATACCATCTCTCGACCGAAGACGACAAAGTACGGTGTGTGTTTAGTCGAGTCGTGTACCGCACTCCGGATTGCGCATGCAATTTCTTGCAGATTATCAGCCCAGTTCTTGTGTTGCTTCAGAGTTGCTCGAATCGCTGTTGTTATCACCCGATTCACGCGTTCCGTGTTATTCACCTGTGGGTGGTACGACGGGGTGAGCCAATGGGTTACGTTGAATTCTTCGAGAAGTTGTCGGAAAAGCTTCGAGGTAAATTGTGTTCCGTTGTCCGTTAACACTATTTCCGGTACACCAAAGAGTAAGAACACCATATTCTTGAGAAATTCGGCCACCGAGCTAGCTTTTGCTTCTCGAAACGGTTGCACCAGCACAAACTTGCTGAATACGTCCGTGACAACCAACAGACACGTGTGTCGACCTCTACCTGACACCGGAAGTGGTCCCACGAAGTCCAGTGTTATAAATTGCCAAGGATGTTCCACAAACTCTTTCTGCGCTCCCATCGGTGGGGTAGTGTTCAAGTTGGGCGCTTTCGACGTTTGACACTTGAAACATTCGCGGCAGAACTTTTTCACCTGTGCGCTCATACCTGGCCAAGTGTAGTGGCGTTTCAAACTGTGCGAGGTCTTTTCTGCTCCAAAGTGTGCGACTTCGTGTTCCTTCTTGATAATTTCTTCTCGTTCTTCTTCCCTGGGCATCAATTTCCACCGAAATCTAGGGTCGTCAGTCTTGGTTCCAGTGGCGTAACGGTAAATAGCTCCATCTGTGATTCGGTAATCTGGGTGTTTTTGTGGGTCAGCCTTGATCTTCTCCATTAGTTCGTCGTACCTGTTGTCCAGTGACCCAATCTCGATGACATTGATCGAGCGAGATAAGCAGTCCGCTGTGATGTTGTTGGCTCCCTTCCGGTACATCAGCTGAATGTCGTACGACTGTATCTTCAGCGCCCATCGGAGGAGTTTGGAGTTTCCCGATTCAACGCCGATGGTGAACAGCCACAACAGACTCCTTGCATCGGTTACTACCTGGAAACGAGATCCTTCTACGTAGTGACGGAAATTCTCAATAGCTAGTAACACCCCCAGACATTCCTTTTCCACACTCGAGTAGGCCCGCTGTGTCCTGCTCAGCTTCTTGCTGAAGTATTCAATTACCCGAGTTTCCCCGTCAAGTTCTTGGACGAGGGCGGCGCCCACGGCGGTATCGGAAGCGTCCGACTCTATCGTAAAAGGCTTCGTAAAATCCGGGTTAGCTAAGATTGGGGCTGAAGTAAGCACTGATTTAAGTTCCAGGAATGCTTCTTCAGCTTCCTCTGTCCATACGAACTTCTTCTTGCTCTTCTTGAGCAGGTCCGTGATCGGAACGGTGATTCTGCTGTAGCTACGAATAAAACGTTGATAGAATCCGGCCAATCCTAGCAACCGACGGACATCTTTTACGCTTTTCGGTCGGGCGTAGTCTAGAATTGGTGAGATCCTGCTGCTATCTATCGATACCCCCTTCTCTGTCAGCAAATATCCCAGATATTTTATCTGTTTCCGGCAAAAACGCGATTTCTCCAGCGAGATCGTAAGGTTCGCCTTCTTTAGACGGTTTGCTACTTCCTGTAGGAGTCTCAGGTGTTCTTCTAAGGTGTTCGACGCGACGACGATGTCATCTAGGTAAACAAATACGAATGGCATTAGGTCAAACCCGATTACCTTGTCTATTAAGCGACACATCGTAAATGGTGCGTTTGTCACTCCGAAGGGACATACTTTGAACCGGAAGAGACCCTTCGACGTCCTGAAAGCTGTGAAGTTCCTGCATTCCTCCTTCAGTGGGATCTGAAAATATGCGTCCTTAAGGTCGATGATTGAGAAGAATTTTGCCCGTTCCAGTCGTTGGAAGATCTCCAGCATATTGCGGATTGGATAAGTGTCTTTAACCGTCATGGAGTTGATCCTGCGGGAGTCTAGACACACCCGAATCTTCCCGTTTGACTTCCGAACTGGGACTAACGGATTTGTCCATTCACTGTAACATTCTTCAATAACTCCCATCTGCTTGAATCGCTCGATCTCTGAATCAACCTCTTTTTGAATGTTTGGTGAACAACGATAAACAGGCTGGTTTTTCGGTTTCGCGCCTTCCTTCAGAACTATTTCGTGTTCGATTAAATTCGTTCGTCCTAGTTTCCCGCTGCTGGTGAATTCAAACTGCTTTACAACTGCCAGAAGGTCTTGACGCTGCTGCTCCGTTAACTCGTGTTCCACTTCGATCGTCTCTTCTGTTGGTTCCTGCCTCCCTTCTGGAATATCAAAAGTTGGTACGTCTAGTGTTGTGTCTTGTTCCATGGTCGGTAGTTCCGGCAGTGTGCCAACTGGTTCCAGGGTAAACGCGATCGTCTCCTCCACCATGTTGAACTCGCCCACCGGTTCTGGTCCGTTCCCAAGATCTGCCATTGGCGTGATCCCGAAACTACGCCAGAAATTGCAGCCGAGAATCGGTTTCGATATCTCAGGTACTACGACAGTCGGAACTACACGTGTCACGTTCTTGTATGTGTATGGAATGTTGAGGTAGCCGAGACATTTGTACTCTGTGTTGTCCGCTGTGCTTACTCTTAGTCTTGTTGGTTGTAGTTTCATACCGTACTTCAGTGACAGATTCAGCGAATTGATTACGCTTATCCCCGCGCCTGAATCGAGTAGCGCTGTAAACTCGTCATCAAAAACTCGCACTCGTAGGTATGGACACTTTTTTGTTTCAATTTTAATTGTGTGGATTTGATTCAACGGGTCGTAGTCGGTAGGTTGATTGGGAATTCTTTCATAATAAGGAATGTTAGGATTCCCCGTCGTACATCCCTCTAGTAGTTTCCCGCGTTAGTGTTCTGGTTCGGATTTGTTGTTACATGAGCTGCTGCACATCTGGTGCATGAACGGATTGTTTTCCCCAATTCCCCGCAGCCATAACAGAATATTGATTTCGGTTCCCTGCAGACTCGCCAGTTGTGTCCAGTTTGTCTACAGTTCCAGCAGTTAGACGATGAGTTTGGGGAAACTTGTTGCCGAGCTGCTGACTGCTGGTTCGAAGGTTCCTGCGACGTGTTGAACGACTGGCTTGGTTCTCGTGGTGGGTTGAACGTTCGGAAGTTCCTGTTTCTGTTCCCTTGAGCTCGGAACCCACTCGGTCCGGAGTGTGGTTGAATCGCGTCGACAAACTCCATCTCTTCTGCTCCAGCTTCTTCCTCTTCGTAGTCAACGTGATGAACCTGCTGCTGTTGCTTAGCCAGTAGTTGCTGCAGGTGAGAATCGGCTGCGTCGATTCCTCGGTTCAAGGTGATCCAAATCCAAAACCGTAGTCGTAGACAGTTTTGTATAGTAATACGATCGCATGTTGTCTCAAATGATTTCGAATTGCCGTCTCTTCGACAGAGGTTTAGACAGCATCTTATTCAAACGTCCAATATCGTCTACAAAAGCTGCGAAAGGTTCATTCCTTTGTTGTTTCCGGCTCTGAAGTGCTTGACGAATTCCTTGATCCTGATTAGGGTTGCCAAATCGCAGTCTGATTCGCTTTTCAAAATCCTCCCAAGTCTTGACTTCGTCGGCGTATGTGAAAAACCAGTTTGCTGCTACTCCGTCAAGTACCATATGGACATCCTTTAGAAGTTTTCGATCAGTTACTTCCTCCCTTTTCGCAATTTGTTTTAATCTGAACAGAAAATCTTCAACCGATAGTGAATTAGGCTCTCCCGTAAACGAAATTTTCCAATGTTCAATCCTTCTTTGATGGTTTCGGTGGTAACGTTCTCTGAAGTTGTCGTTCCTGGAACTTCCAGATGACTCAAAGCCTGGTCTTGGTCTTGGCGGTTGTCTCGGGGAGGGACCTATTAGTCGAGGTACCAGAACTGAGCCGCTAGAGTCGCTTTCTGTTGATCTTCGGTTCTCCACTCTAGAAATTTCCAGCTCTGTCTGAAGACGTTTGATTACTTCCCACAATTCCTCGACCGTTGGGTTTGGGTTTGGATTAGGATTAGGATCAGGGTTTGGATTTGGATTGGGGTTTGGATTCGGGTTTGGATTTGGGTTTGGATTGGGATTAGGGTTTGGATTCGGGTTTGGATTTGGATTGGGATTGGGGTTTGGATTTGGGTTTGGATTCGGGTTTGGATTTGGCTTTCCTTTATTATCTGTATCCGTATCCGGTCCGCTTTGAGTGAAATTTCCATCCGAAGAGACCGATTGAAGTAGCTTCGAGACTGGTGTCAAAAGTGCTTTCTGCAAATTATGTCCTTCTTGTGTTTGCGCTATTGCCCTCTGTATCCGGTAGTAATAATGAACTAATTTTGATCGAGTTTCACTTTCGATCTTCCCTTGTGCGATCAACAACAGTCCATCTACTTTTGATTTCACAAATTCCATTTCGTCTTCCCATTGATAAGGTGGATCAGGGTAATTGTGTTTTTCATTCCGATCAATTTGGAATAGTTTTCGCAAGATATCACGCTTCGAGTTAAGATTCTGTCGTGTTTCTTCCTCTTTGTTCCTCAGTCTGAGTTCGTAGTCCACTTCTTCATTCGACAAATGTCTCGCGTGTGGGAACTTCATCGTATTTATTTTCTTTTTAACCTCTCAGTATCAAAAAATGTGATGAAATAAATTTTATTTTATGTGCTCAAAAACGTAAGTTTAACGTGCATAAGAATTATCAAACTAACAAGAAGTAATAAATAAATAAATAAGTTAATAAATAAATAAATAAATAAATAGTGATAAATAACAAGTAATAAATAATAATAAATAAATAGTGATGCAACAAACAGGGGAAAATTATCAATCAACCAATGGAAAATAAATAAAGGAATCTTTGCTTTAAGAACCCACGAAAATCGTTCGAATGAACTCTCAATCGAAAGAAAAAATGAAAGAAAGACCCAAAACGTTGGGCGCCAATTTGTGGTACGCAAATTGTAGCCACGAAGGAATCCGTCCGATAACCGTCCCACGGGTTTGTTAATTAGCAAACGGTTTATGCGCCACCTCCGTAGAGGACCGACTTGCCTGGTTTATGCCCGACTAGACCCAGCCGCAGGGCGGGTCGTTTTGTAAAACCTGAAATGAATGGGGGAACGTTCAAGGGACTCAAAATGGGTAAGAGGTACTCCGCTTCGCGTGTGATGACTCCAAAAATATCCAAAACTGAACGGGGCAACCCGTTGTCCGTCCGAACAACCAATCACCTGTTCGCTCTGGATCCTCATAGCATAATTTCTACCCCCGCACCAATCGCTGCGACGGGAAAAGACCCCAGGCTGAGATTCCCAAGCAGCCTTGCACTTGGAGTAAAACAACAGTAACAAAAACGTGGAGACGTCGAATGCGAAGCGAGAGACCTCTAGACCCGTGCAACTAATCTGGCGAGAGAGACATTTCGTTCACCAAAAACAACTACGCTAACAACGTCTTGGGGGAGGTGAAAAACGAAATATATTGCATGCTAAATGTGGGTTTTAATTGTACATTTTTAACCTAGGTTTAAGTTACATGTTTGTAGTGTCCTACGTGTTCATTTCCTCTTCTCTTCTTGGTTCTCTCTCTCTCTACTAACTATCTGTGTGCGGATTTGTTCTTGGGCTTGGTTACGTTAGCCCGGAGGTCACAGGTGCAACGGTGACCAACGGAACTAGGCTCGGGAAAGGGCAACGAGCCTTAGAAAATGTGTGTGTGTGTTTTTGGCAACTCGGACGACGTCTACGAGTGCGTACGCATGCGGTTTTTACGTAACAGGTGAGTACTCACGGACCGGTTTCGTTGATTGGCTTACGCGTCGCTAGTGCACCACGTGGTGCGATATCCTTCTGGAGCAGATGAAAGGCGCGCGATCTTAAGGGGGCGGCCTGGTTGAAATCGGGCTTGGCCGGCTGGCCGGCCTGGTGGACGGGTCGCCTCCTTCGGGAACCTGGACGGCGCGTGACCACGTGGACCGACGTCTACGGTCTGGTGAACTCCTGCGGCGAATCTGGACCAGCGGCTGGACAGGAACGGCTGGCGCGATGGATGGCTCTCCCTGGAGCCACGTGTAGCGTGTGGTCTCCCTTCCGGATCCCAGTGGGACTTCCGGGGCTCGATCGCTGAGACCGCGGGGTCAGCAGGGCGGCTAAGGCTTTTGGTGGCGGTGTGGCGAGCACGAGCTGGTAGAAGGCGGTTGGTTCCGACTCTAGAACAGAACGCCGTCGTCGGCTTTTAATTCCTCTTCGCACACAGAATCGGACCGCACAAACTACTAGCTAAGCTAAGGTTGGACACGTCACTAAACACACCGGGGGGCTAGACTACTGGATCGGCGCTGCTGCCTCTTCCGCGACTCAGGACCAAGTGGACGAGTAGAAATTGTAACTTTCCTCAGAAAGCGTCATTAGGGAAAGGTTAAACGGAAGTACGTAATTTCGTGAGAAATTTCGTAGTTTCGAGTAACGAATTTACCCGAACAGATTTTGGGAATATTACTGAAGGCATCTCGTTCCCTCTTACACATTTGTCATCTGGCTTTCCTGTTCTGATTCATTCCAGGCTTTCCGAGAGGGCTTGATCGTGCAAGTTCCTCTCAGCAGGTTTAACCCAGCAAGTCTTCCCATACGTGGTGGTGCAAGTTGTGCTTTCTCCAGGACTGTTTGGCTTATCGGACGGATTGGCGGGGGTGTGAGGAAGTGAGGTGTAGGACTGTTCTACTGAAGCTTGCCATGTGCTAGCTTCGACACAAACCCTTGATTCAGTTGGACTTGTTTATATTAAATTATTATAGCTGAATGAAAAACAACTAAACGAATAGAGTGACCATGTTACATCATCCCCTACTAAATTTACGAAAATTTGGTTGTAAAACAACCAAATTTTCGTAGGGCAAACTATTGAAACTACTGTGGCTATGGCAGAAATTATGAAAACTAAAGAACTTGAAATTATTGCTGAGACTATAAAATATTTGAGGAAAAAAAAATTGTGGAACTACAAAACTTGGACTTTATTTCGTTGGTAAACTCATTCATACATAAAACTTCCGAAGAATAACAATCACAATAAAAACGCTATCACCTGAAATTTGATCAGAATTCCAGAGAAGCAAAACTCCTACTTCCACAACAACTAGTGAATTGCAAAGACGTCCTACTCCAGAAGTAACTTCCCGAAAAAATCAGAACGCTCTGCTTTCCACTTTATTACACCTGTGGGTCCTGATTGTCTTCACCTCAGAATGAATTCCGAGAACACAAAGACGAAAAAATTCCTCACAACAAAAAACCGCTCTACATGTGCCGAAACACTCCAGGATAAATCCCGAAAACGTATCGTACACACATAAAAAGCATAGTAAAATTCATCAACAATTCTTCGTAAAAAAAAATTGTGAGAAAACATGTAATTACAAACACTCATTCACCCCTCGTCGCATGCACTCAGGTCGTAAGTCGTCACTCACCACCTTGGTAACTCATTCACTCACGGTTACCAACGAAAAAGGAACCATAACAAACAACTGTCAGACGGATTTAGTTGAAAATTGTATTTACTCGAAAACGTGTGTTGCGGGGCCGGATTATCAGAATTCGTGTTATTTGCGGGAAGTGTGACTAAATTTTATGTATCTAGTCTATGTTTCGCTAAAAGCAGATCTTTTGTCTTCGTTTCCCAGGTGTTTGGCTGCAAGAACAAATGCTTCGCACCTGGTTACGATCAAAACAACCACGCTCTTGGGATGCAGATTGGACTCATAATTGATTGCAGAAGGACTAATCGGTGCATTTTGGTTTAATTAACTACTGGTTGTGGTCCCTAACAGAAAAATTGTAAGTAACGTTCCTAATTTTACTTCCTAATGACTTTGACTAATGCTCTGTGTTCTGTATTTTTAGTTGATCCGGCTCGGTTGGTAAAACATGTTGGCTTAGCGATGGATAATAATAACCAAACAAAATCTTGACACTATCGATGGATGAGGATGACGTCACGGAAAAACAACCAAAAAAAACGAATTCATACAATTATGCCGAAAAACAAATAATATTGTGAGTTTTAAACAAACTACTCACATAAATTCAACAAAAATTAACATTAGGTTAACGTAGGGCCATAGGCGCGACTAACGTAAACAATTACTAACTACTATGTACAAAATTTACATTTCCACAAGTGTTTCCACCTTGTGGGCGTGTGGGGTGTCTTCTTCTTCCACTTTCCCCCCTTTATGGACAGATTCATGGCTGGTTGGGTAAGGCAAAGCCGAATGTTATTGCCAACCTGAGGACAGAGCTTCGTTTGGGAGTTGTTTGTGAATGAGTTTCAGCGACTTGGGGTGTTGAGACGTGCAACTTAACTATCGTTTCGAGAACTAAAGATCATCACCGTTCTCATTCATAAGTACTAGGAGTTACAATCATCGCGGAGACTCGCTCACATTCGTATCACACAATTAAGTGGCTTACTTTAACAGGTCATCGTCTATGCTCAGCCCTGATACTAGCGAACTCAACGAACAGCTCCCTTTCTTCGATTTCTACTGCTCAATCGATCGTCTTAGATCAGTTGCCGCTCTCTTCACCATCGCTTCAACCCACTCATTCACAACTTCCAGACGAGTTCACGAAGTACTCTGTTAGCTTCTGATCCTCACCATGAACCCTCCAAAGGTCACGTCTAACCTGAATGCTTTACCCAATTGGTATTTTGTTCGAAACTTCAAATCTGGTCACCCTTAAAAGGGAGTTCATAGCTGTAAAATCGTGAATAAAAGTCTACTTCGGTAAATGGAACTTTTTAAGATGGTTCGCGTAGAAAACTCCTAGTCGTTTGCCTTTTTGATTTTCAAGCTCATAGCAATGTTTTCCAACAACCTTTCTGACAACTGCTGGCTCGTATTTTGGCGCTAGTTTCGCACTGAACCCTTTGGCTTTGTCAGAAAGTTCAAACGTTCTTTTCAAAACCGTTTCACCTGCGGTGTAGGTGGGACAGCAGGCATTAGAGCGAAGGTTGTATGTCTTCCTGTGTCGTTCGTAGGCTTTGAATAATTGATTTTTGACATCTTTCAAGAGTTGTTTCCTTCGTTTTTGTTCTTCTCCATCTTTTTGTTCCTCTGCAACCGGCAAATCACGCATTCTTCGGTATTCTCGACCGTCCGATACCATCTCTCGACCGAATACGACAAAGTACGGTGTGTGTTTAGTCGAGTCGTGTACCGCACTCCGGATTGCGCATGCAATTTCTTGCAGATTATCAGCCCAGTTCTTGTGTTGCTTCAGAGTTGCTCGAATCGCTGTTGTTATCACCCGATTCACGCGTTCCGTGTTATTCACCTGTGGGTGGTACGACGGGGTGAGCCAATGGGTTACGTTGAATTCTTCGAGAAGTTGTCGGAAAAGCTTCGAGGTAAATTGTGTTCCGTTGTCCGTTAACACTATTTCCGGTACACCAAAGAGTAAGAACACCATATTCTTGAGAAATTCGGCCACCGAGCTAGCTTTTGCTTCTCGAAACGGTTGCACCAGCACAAACTTGCTGAATACGTCCGTGACAACCAACAGACACGTGTGTCGACCTCTACCTGACACCGGAAATGGTCCCACGAAGTCCAGTGTTATAAATTGCCAAGGATGTTCCACAAACTCTTTCTGCGCTCCCATCGGTGGGGTAGTGTTCAAGTTGGGCGCTTTCGACGTTTGACACTTGAAACATTCGCGGCAGAACTTTTTCACCTGTGCGCTCATACCTGGCCAAGTGTAGTGGCGTTTCAAACTGTGCGAGGTCTTTTCTGCTCCAAAGTGTGCGACTTCGTGTTCCTTCTTGATAATTTCTTCTCGTTCTTCTTCCCTGGGCATCAATTTCCACCGAAATCTAGGGTCGTCAGTCTTGGTTCCAGTGGCGTAACGGTAAATAGCTCCATCTGTGATTCGGTAATCTGGGTGTTTTTGTGGGTCAGCCTTGATCTTCTCCATTAGTTCGTCGTACCTGTTGTCCAGTGACCCAATCTCGATGACATTGATCGAGCGAGATAAGCAGTCCGCTGTGATGTTGTTGGCTCCCTTCCGGTACATCAGCTGAATGTCGTACGACTGTATCTTCAGCGCCCATCGGAGGAGTTTGGAGTTTCCCGATTCAACGCCGATGGTGAACAGCCACAACAGACTCCTTGCATCGGTTACTACCTGGAAACGAGATCCTTCTACGTAGTGACGGAAATTCTCAATAGCTAGTAACACCCCCAGACATTCCTTTTCCACACTCGAGTAGGCCCGCTGTGTCCTGCTCAGCTTCTTGCTGAAGTATGCAATTACCCGAGTTTCCCCGTCAAGTTCTTGGACGAGGGCGGCGCCCACGGCGGTATCGGAAGCGTCCGACTCTATCGTAAAAGGCTTCGTAAAATCAGGGTTAGCTAAGATTGGGGCTGAAGTAAGCACTGATTTAAGTTCCAGGAATGCTTCTTCAGCTTCCTCTGTCCATACGAACTTCTTCTTGCTCTTCTTGAGCAGGTCCGTGATCGGAACGGTGATTCTGCTGTAGCTACGAATAAAACGTTGATAGAATCCGGCCAATCCTAGCAACCGACGGACATCTTTTACGCTTTTCGGTCGGGCGTAGTCTAGAATTGGTGAGATCCTGCTGCTATCTATCGATACCCCCTTCTCTGTCAGCAAATATCCCAGATATTTTATCTGTTTCCGGCAAAAACGCGATTTCTCCAGCGAGATCGTAAGGTTCGCCTTCTTTAGACGGTTTGCTACTTCCTGTAGGAGTCTCAGGTGTTCTTCTAAGGTGTTCGACGCGACGACGATGTCATCTAGGTAAACAAATACGAATGGCATTAGGTCAAACCCGATTACCTTGTCTATTAAGCGACACATCGTAAATGGTGCGTTTGTCACTCCGAAGGGACATACTTTGAACCGGAAGAGACCCTTCGACGTCCTGAAAGCTGTGAAGTTCCTGCATTCCTCCTTCAGTGGGATCTGAAAATATGCGTCCTTAAGGTCGATGATTGAGAAGAATTTTGCCCGTTCCAGTCGTTGGAAGATCTCCAGCATATTGCGGATTGGATAAGTGTCTTTAACCGTCATGGAGTTGATCCTGCGGGAGTCTAGACACACCCGAATCTTCCCGTTTGACTTCCGAACTGGGACTAACGGATTTGTCCATTCACTGTAACATTCTTCAATAACTCCCATCTGCTTGAATCGCTCGATCTCTGAATCAACCTCTTTTTGAATGTTTGGTGAACAACGATAAACAGGCTGGTTTTTCGGTTTCGCGCCTTCCTTCAGAACTATTTCGTGTTCGATTAAATTCGTTCGTCCTAGTTTCCCGCTGCTGGTGAATTCAAACTGCTTTACAACTGCCAGAAGGTCTTGACGCTGCTGCTCCGTTAACTCGTGTTCCACTTCGATCGTCTCTTCTGTTGGTTCCTGCCTCCCTTCTGGAATATCAAAAGTTGGTACGTCTAGTGTTGTGTCTTGTTCCATGGTCGGTAGTTCCGGCAGTGTGCCAACTGGTTCCAGGGTAAACGCGATCGTCTCCTCCACCATGTTGAACTCGCCCACCGGTTCTGGTCCGTTCCCAAGATCTGCCATTGGCGTGATCCCGAAACTACGCCAGAAATTGCAGCCGAGAATCGGTTTCGATATCTCAGGTACTACGACAGTCGGAACTACACGTGTCACGTTCTTGTATGTGTATGGAATGTTGAGGTAGCCGAGACATTTGTACTCTGTGTTGTCCGCTGTGCTTACTCTTAGTCTTGTTGGTTGTAGTTTCATACCGTACTTCAGTGACAGATTCAGCGAATTGATTACGCTTATCCCCGCGCCTGAATCGAGTAGCGCTGTAAACTCGTCATCAAAAACTCGCACTCGTAGGTATGGACACTTTTTTGTTTCAATTTTAATTGTGTGGATTTGATTCAACGGGTCGTAGTCGGTAGGTTGATTGGGAATTCTTTCATAATAAGGAATGTTAGGATTCCCCGTCGTACATCCCTCTAGTAGTTTCCCGCGTTAGTGTTCTGGTTCGGATTTGTTGTTACATGAGCTGCTGCACATCTGGTGCATGAACGGATTGTTTTCCCCAATTCCCCGCAGCCATAACAGAATATTGATTTCGGTTCCCTGCAGACTCGCCAGTTGTGTCCAGTTTGTCTACAGTTCCAGCAGTTAGACGATGAGTTTGGGGAAACTTGTTGCCGAGCTGCTGACTGCTGGTTCGAAGGTTCCTGCGACGTGTTGAACGACTGGCTTGGTTCTCGTGGTGGGTTGAACGTTCGGAAGTTCCTGTTTCTGTTCCCTTGAGCTCGGAACCCACTCGGTCCGGAGTGTGGTTGAATCGCGTCGACAAACTCCATCTCTTCTGCTCCAGCTTCTTCCTCTTCGTAGTCAACGTGATGAACCTGCTGCTGTTGCTTAGCCAGTAGTTGCTGCAGGTGAGAATCGGCTGCGTCGATTCCTCGGTTCAAGCTTTTCAGGTGATCCAAATCCAAAACCGTAGTCGTAGACAGTTTTGTATAGTAATACGATCGCATGTTGTCCCAAATGATTTCGAATTGCCGTCTCTTCGACAGAGGTTTAGACAGCATCTTATTCAAACGTCCAATATCGTCTACAAAAGCTGCGAAAGGTTCATTCCTTTGTTGTTTCCGGCTCTGAAGTGCTTGACGAATTCCTTGATCCTGATTAGGGTTGCCAAATCGCAGTCTGATTCGCTTTTCAAAATCCTCCCAAGTCTTGACTTCGTCGGCGTATGTGAAAAACCAGTTTGCTGCTACTCCGTCAAGTACCATATGGACATCCTTTAGAAGTTTTCGATCAGTTACTTCCTCCCTTTTCGCAATTTGTTTTAATCTGAACAGAAAATCTTCAACCGATAGTGAATTAGGCTCTCCCGTAAACGAAATTTTCCAATGTTCAATCCTTCTTTGATGGTTTCGGTGGTAACGTTCTCTGAAGTTGTCGTTCCTGGAACTTCCAGATGACTCAAAGCCTGGTCTTGGTCTTGGCGGTTGTCTCGGGGAGGGACCTATTAGTCGAGGTACCAGAACTGAGCCGCTAGAGTCGCTTTCTGTTGATCTTCGGTTCTCCACTCTAGAAATTTCCAGCTCTGTCTGAAGACGTTTGATTACTTCCCACAATTCCTCGACCGTTGGGTTTGGGTTTGGATTAGGATTAGGATCAGGGTTTGGATTTGGATTGGGGTTTGGATTCGGGTTTGGATTTGGGTTTGGATTGGGATTAGGGTTTGGATTCGGGTTTGGATTTGGATTGGGATTGGGGTTTGGATTTGGGTTTGGATTCGGGTTTGGATTTGGCTTTCCTTTATTATCTGTATCCGTATCCGGTCCGCTTTGAGTGAAATTTCCATCCGAAGAGACCGATTGAAGTAGCTTCGAGACTGGTGTCAAAAGTGCTTTCTGCAAATTATGTCCTTCTTGTGTTTGCGCTATTGCCCTCTGTATCCGGTAGTAATAATGAACTAATTTTGATCGAGTTTCACTTTCGATCTTCCCTTGTGCGATCAACAACAGTCCATCTACTTTTGATTTCACAAATTCCATTTCGTCTTCCCATTGATAAGGTGGATCAGGGTAATTGTGTTTTTCATTCCGATCAATTTGGAATAGTTTTCGCAAGATATCACGCTTCGAGTTAAGATTCTGTCGTGTTTCTTCCTCTTTGTTCCTCAGTCTGAGTTCGTAGTCCACTTCTTCATTCGACAAATGTCTCGCGTGTGGGAACTTCATCGTATTTATTTTCTTTTTAACCTCTCAGTATCAAAAAATGTGATGAAATAAATTTTATTTTATGTGCTCAAAAACGTAAGTTTAACGTGCATAAGAATTATCAAACTAACAAGAAGTAATAAATAAATAAATAAGTTAATAAATAAATAAATAAATAAATAGTGATAAATAACAAGTAATAAATAATAATAAATAAATAGTGATGCAACAAACAGGGGAAAATTATCAATCAACCAATGGAAAATAAATAAAGGAATCTTTGCTTTAAGAACCCACGAAAATCGTTCGAATGAACTCTCAATCGAAAGAAAAAATGAAAGAAAGACCCAAAACGTTGGGCGCCAATTTGTGGTACGCAAATTGTAGCCACGAAGGAATCCGTCCGATAACCGTCCCACGGGTTTGTTAATTAGCAAACGGTTTATGCGCCACCTCCGTAGAGGACCGACTTGCCTGGTTTATGCCCGACTAGACCCAGCCGCAGGGCGGGTCGTTTTGTAAAACCTGAAATGAATGGGGGAACGTTCAAGGGACTCAAAATGGGTAAGAGGTACTCCGCTTCGCGTGTGATGACTCCAAAAATATCCAAAACTGAACGGGGCAACCCGTTGTCCGTCCGAACAACCAATCACCTGTTCGCTCTGGATCCTCACAGGATAATTTCTACCCCCGCACCAATCGCTGCGACGGGAAAAGACCCCAGGCTGAGATTCCCAAGCAGCCTTGCACTTGGAGTAAAACAACAGTAACAAAAACGTGGAGACGTCGAATGCGAAGCGAGAGACCTCTAGACCCGTGCAACTAATCTGGCGAGAGAGACATTTCGTTCACCAAAAACAACTACGCTAACAACGTCTTGGGGGAGGTGAAAAACGAAATATATTGCATGCTAAATGTGGGTTTTAATTGTACATTTTTAACCTAGGTTTAAGTTACATGTTTGTAGTGTCCTACGTGTTCATTTCCTCTTCTCTTCTTGGTTCTCTCTCTCTCTACTAACTATCTGTGTGCGGATTTGTTCTTGGGCTTGGTTACGTTAGCCCGGAGGTCACAGGTGCAACGGTGACCAACGGAACTAGGCTCGGGAAAGGGCAACGAGCCTTAGAAAATGTGTGTGTGTGTTTTTGGCAACTCGGACGACGTCTACGAGTGCGTACGCATGCGGTTTTTACGTAACAGGTGAGTACTCACGGACCGGTTTCGTTGATTGGCTTACGCGTCGCTAGTGCACCACGCGGTGCGATATCCTTTTGGAGCAGATGAAAGGCGCGCGATCTTAAGGGGGCGGCCTGGTTGAAATCGGGCTTGGCCGGCTGGCCGGCCTGGTGGACGGGTCGCCTCCTTCGGGAACCTGGACGGCGCGTGACCACGTGGACCGACGTCTACGGTCTGGTGAACTCCTGCGGCGAATCTGGACCAGCGGCTGGACAGGAACGGCTGGCGCGATGGATGGCTCTCCCTGGAGCCACGTGTAGCGTGTGGTCTCCCTTCCGGATCCCAGTGGGACTTCCGGGGCTCGATCGCTGAGACCGCGGGGTCAGCAGGGCGGCTAAGGCTTTTGGTGGCGGTGTGGCGAGCACGAGCTGGTAGAAGGCGGTTGGTTCCGACTCTAGAACAGAACGCCGTCGTCGGCTTTTAATTCCTCTTCGCACACAGAATCGGACCGCACAAACTACTAGCTAAGCTAAGGTTGGACACGTCACTAAACACACCGGGGGGCTAGACTACTGGATCGGCGCTGCTGCCTCTTCCGCGACTCAGGACCAAGTGGACGAGTAGAAATTGTAACTTTCCTCAGAAAGCGTCATTAGGGAAAGGTTAAACGGAAGTACGTAATTTCGTGAGAAATTTCGTAGTTTCGAGTAACGAATTTACCCGAACAGATTTTGGGAATATTACTGAAGGCATCTCGTTCCCTCTTACACATTTGTCATCTGGCTTTCCTGTTCTGATTCATTCCAGGCTTTCCGAGAGGGCTTGATCGTGCAAGTTCCTCTCAGCAGGTTTAACCCAGCAAGTCTTCCCATACGTGGTGGTGCAAGTTGTGCTTTCTCCAGGACTGTTTGGCTTATCGGACGGATTGGCGGGGGTGTGAGGAAGTGAGGTGTAGCACTGTTCTACTGAAGCTTGCCATGTGCTAGCTTCGACACAAACCCTTGATTCAGTTGGACTTGTTTATATTAAATTATTATAGCTGAATGAAAAACAACTAAACGAATAGAGTGACCATGTTACAACCTGTCCTATGAACAGGTTGAACAGGTGGACGCGACGCCTCTGGTAAAAATGCAGGGATCAAGTCTCCCTAAACGCACTTTTTTAAACAATTGATTGTAAAAATAGTATGACGATAAATTTAACGTCAAATGCGTAAGGGTTTTGGAGTTGATATGTTTATCAAACAATTCATGTATAAAAAATATTTTTTTGAATAATTTTTGAGTGTTTTCTATACTTATCAAAACAAAGAAAAAAGATCTCTTGGAAGTTTTTTGCAGCACTTCTTCGAAAAATGTGTGTAACTCAATCTAAACATTTTTTATTTTTTTTTCTTTGTTTTCTACAATGAGTTTTAGTCTAGAACAAAGCTAATTGTTTTACCCACATGCTGACGAGATACAGGCTTGGGATCAAGTCTTCCCGGGGATCAAGTCTCCCCACTCTCTCCTACGTGTCGTACGTGTTGTCGTGTCGTTGACCGGTAAGGACCAACCCAACACATACCTTCACCATTTTTTGATATGTTATGTAAAATTTTCCGAGGAACCAGGTCAAAATATGTTCAGACTTAGGCTCTATGGTCCCGAGACCTTCAAAACAGCATTTTAAGTTTTCATACGACCATTTCAAATGTTAAGCTAGATTGTTGAAACTTGTTTCTATTTTTCCCCAATAAGCCAAACTAATTACCTTTCTAGTTACCTTTCTTTTGCGTATAAGACAGCTAAAATCAGATAAAATGGCGCGGGGATATGATTTTTGAGCAATTCCATGTCAAATAGGGAATCGGTTGTACCCGACCCTCTCTGATTTCAATGAAACTTTGTAGACATGTTATCCTACGATTATATAAGCCATTTTTGTGTATATGGAGCCAGTTTCTCTCGATAGTGATATTTGAGAAGGGTGTAGGTAAGTGTTTTAAATATTTGTATTTCGTAATTTAAATATTACTGGATCTCGAAGCCGTTGCATCGTATCAAAAAATACATCCAATTGAAATGTGGTCAAAGACAAACTTATGGGAAATTGGACGAGCTTATGGGAAATTGGACGAGCTTTCCGGTAAAAATATTCTCGAGACTGAAAAATCAAGTCTGTCATATAGAAATTGCCAAAAACCATCAAAAAACCTATTTTTCAACATTTTTATTTTTAAAACCGCTATAACTTCACAAGGATTGGACTTAGGACAATGGTCAATATGAAAACTTTTATGTAAAATTATCTGGAGAATCGACTCTCATGTTCGGTTTTTGAAAATTTTGATGTTTAGAGCACTTTTGGAAAAAAAAGTTTCAGTAAATGATTTTAGTATTTTTTTAGGTGAGTTGCTCCATTCTGCATTTTTCGTGGGTTTTTTTTGTTACATCTTAGGCTATTTTCACAAAAAATTTGAACGCAAAAAAACGTGGGCTCACCTTCAAATTTTACTTTTAAACTTAAAAATCAAAAAATCTAATAAAAGTGGAGTGTTTTTTTCTCTCTGTTTATTTTTTTTACGGAATGCCCGTCAAATTTCCTACCAGTTTGTCTTTGACCACTTTTTGATACGATGCAACGGCTTCGAGATCAGGGGTAGGCGTGGCTGAATGGTTACGCTGTTCGCTTTGTAAGCGGAAGGTTCTGGGTTCGATTCCCATCTGCTCCTATCGAGAAATTAAGGAAAGAAGGAATTCTGAACACTTGAATATGAACGAAAAATTCATTACCTCGCGGCGGGGTTCGATCCCCCGTCTTTTGGTTCAGCAGACAAAAATGCTAACCACCAGACCATCGAGGCTTAATTGACTAGAAGGATTAAGAATGCTATAAGAATCCGAGAAACTTGATTGGAATCTGTGTACCTAAGAACAGGAAATGCAATATTGAATGCAAGTTGAATTCAAGGACACTACTTACTGGTTGCATAATTGTTAGGCGAACATTGAATTTTCAACACGACCAGAATTCACCACAAAAAGCTTGGTGAACCGAATTGGAATGCTTTAGAAATGAATCCATGAACATACGAAGCATTAAGGACTATAAATAGATTTGACCGGCCGCATCACTTACCACGGTAAATCCTGGCTTTACACCCATCTTACTAACACCCTCAAACCTCACGTGATACTTTGTCGAAGACGCAGCCGATTTAGCGGTCTTCATCACTCAAGTATCGGACTAAAATTCCTATCCACTTCCCCGTGTCTTACCACTGGTCGTGGCCGGCGCTGTGATTGGCTAGCATGATAGGGACATTTGAAAGTTGCGAAATGGTGATGATTGGTTCCTACTCTTCATCTGTGGTCCACGGAGCAATTCTTGGAGGTCCTGGTCAATAACAGAGTAGCAACTACGGGTAGACACCAATGCTATGCTATGCTATGCTATGCTATGCTATGCGATGCAACGGCTTCGAGATCCAGCAATATTTAAATTACGAATTACAAAAATATTTAAAACACTTACACCCTTCTCAAATGTCACTATCGAGAGAAACTGGCTCCATATACACAAAAATGGCTTATATAAGCGTAGGATAACAAAGTTTCATTGAAATCGGAAAGGGTCGAGAAAAAAGTACCTAAAAAAATTGCTCTTTTTGAAAAAAAAGTGGTTTTTTTGAAAATCGACGAAAATGGCCGGCGTAGACGCGATGTCGGGACGCGAGACGCGATATTCAGGTTAATTTTTGTGTGTTTTTGTGTCGCTGTTCGTATGGGGTCAGTGATTGTGGTAATCGAATAATAGCATCAGTTGTGCGCTGGAAATGGGAACGCGATGTCGTGATTATTCAGGTTAACTTATGTGTGTGCTTTTGTGTCGCTGTTCGTATGGGGAGTGATTGTGGTAATCGAATGAAAGTGCATAATTGGCAATGGAAGCGCGTTGTCATAAAAAATATTCGGAGTGAAAAGTGTTTTTGTTGTGTGCCTTTTGTTTCTCAATTTTGTCGTGAACTGTGTGCTGCGGCGTGGCCACGCGCTTGCCTTACTGAATTATTTGCGTCTTGAGCATCATTTTCGTTGAGTATTTTGTGTTTTATGTGCTTGTGTAATCTTAATTAACTGTTTTATGATTTTCGAAGCCCTTTCTATATCAACTTTGATCGGAAGGCACGGCGTCGAGTAAATTGTGTATACATTTTTTGAATAATGTTTTAATTTTTTACGATAAAAAAGCCATTTCTATATAATGATCGAAAGACGCGCTGACATTTTGGAACGTCGAGATAATAATGGAGCAAAATAACTGTTTGTGATTTTGTGTGTTAACCAGAAAGACTTTCCCATAGCATCGTTGCTTGGAAGGCTTGCCGACGGGTCTGTTATGAAAGTCCTCTTCATAGCATCGTAGCTCGGGAGGCATCGAAAAGCCAATACCTTATCCTACTAACCCAAAAAAAATATTAATCACGTGATGCTTGAAGGAGATGCTGTGGATTCAACGCTCACAAACACGAACACCGATCGCTGAACCCAAAGACCACCTCCGCTGTCACAAGTCCAGCGACTAGCTTGTGTCCGTTTTGTTCGCAGCCATCCCACTCGCCTTTCAAATGTGACTACTTTCAAGGCTTGTCAGTTTCGGAACGCCTTGACTTGGTGAGGACGAGGAATCTCTGCCTAAACTGCTTATCTCCAGAACACATCGTGCGTAAATGTCCCTCCGGTACATGCAGGATCGAAGGATGTCACCGCATGCATCACACTATGCTCCACCTATCCTCGAACGAACGATCGTCCACTCCATCCAGCCCAGCAAACTCTCGCTCAAATTCGCCCCACCAGTCCTACCCACAACCTTACTCGTCATCACCGCCACCGACTGAGCCCCAGCAGCCACTAGCCACTAGCCTCGTGTCCACCAACGTTGTCGGAGCTCGGAAGTTTCCTGCCACTGTGCTGCTGCAGACGGCTATCGTCAAGGTGCTAAATTCTAGATCCCAACACCAGTCGGCTCGAGCCCTTCTAGATCCAGCATCGCAATTAAACCTAATTTCTGAAGATCTAGTCCAGAAATTAAAACTGCGCCGCTACCCGTGCCACCAGCCGATTGGTGGAGTCGGTAACTCAACCGTCATTTCGTCTCACGCTGTTCACATTGCACTGGGATCTTACACGAACACGAACTTCAGGGCTGTACAAACCTTCCACATTCTGGAGAAGATTACCCAAGATCTTCCATCTAGAATTATCGACACCTCTTCGTGGAAACTACCAACTAACGTCAACTTAGCAGACCCAAGACTTGCTGAACCCAGATCAGTAGATCTACTTATCGGCATGGAACTCTACTTCGACCTACTGCTTGATGGATTCATCAAACTGAGATCTGAGAAGCCGATCCTTCAGAACACCGTTTTTGGTTGGGTTGCATCAGGAAAAATCCGTTCTGGCCGACCGGAAAGGGCTCCGAAGCTTGCCCATGTGTCTTATCATCAGCAAAATACACAACTCGAATCATCAAGGTGGATCGCTGCCGCTGACATGCGACACCACGTAGCTATGCGTCGTGGCGAGTCCAGCAGTTATTTCGACCCAATCGGACGAGGAGGCGCTGCCCGATAATCGTCGTCATTTTTAACTATGCTCAAAGGACTGAGCCTTCCATCGCAACACTACGGCATTGCGCACCGGGAGGCCTACGGGCCTCCGACCCCTGTAAGTTGTTTTAATATTGAATTTGCAAAAAGCTCATGAATTTTTCGTCCCCCGGCATGTTTTTGGCTCATCGATGGCGACTCCAACCCACAACCATGAGCGCGCCCAACGCGGACGATCACCGAGCATCAACCGAGAACGCGCAGAGGATCGCCCGTGACGTCACCAGGAGCAGCAATTTGTAAGGAGAGGAGAGCGGTCGATAGCAGAGCTGCTGTGGACAACATCAACAAAGTTGACCTTGGCCTTCTGCGACGAGGCAGAAGAGTGCGATCGCGTGTATTGGTTGAAAGCTGACCCTTTCAACGGGGGCCGGCATGTTGGGACACGCTAGTGCCCAAACACGAAGCCCGAATAGATAAGAGAGAATTTGAATTCGGTTACATTAGTATTAGCACACTATCACATTATCACAACGCTCGGCCAGCGAGCCCGATCCCGAGAGAGTTTGGCTACCTACTTTGCGACAAGGTCAAGTTCGTGGTGATCGCCACTCACAAGTTAAGGTGAAATTTACCACGGGGGATTTCTTGAATATCTCGAAAACGATAAGACTTAGCCCAAATCTCTCTTCGCCCAAAATTCAAGCTGCTTTTTCTGAACATTTTTCACCAAAAAGTTTTTTTTCAAAAAATTGTTTACATATAGAAAATATGTTTGACAACTTTGATGCTAAAAATATCATAAATATTGTTAGAAAAGGTACACTTTTGGCTCCGTAAGAAATTCGAGAAACTTATCCTCTGCATTTCGTTCTTTGGGATCAAATCTCTAGGTCGTATAGTTTTTGAGTAATTATCTTAGACAAATGCAAACTTTTGAAATTTTCCACCAATTTTGGTTTTGTTTATTTTTGGGTGCGCGCATGTCATGGCCTGCTCTCGCCGCGCGATCCAAGCACCGCCGCGCATCTTGGTGAGTGGTGATCAATCCACACTTCCACACATTACTTTTCTGTTGATGTGCGATAAAAGAAGTTTCGGAGAAAAAAATATTTTTTTTCTTCTTTTTTTTTGTTTTCTTTTATAATTATGGAATCTTGTATGGTACGCTTTATATTTTTAAAGCGATTCGATAAGTCAAACGAAATAGTTTGACTTTTTCGATGGATGAAGCACAATGAATTCTTATAAGAAATGTTTGTGATTGCGGGAAAACGATAGGTTTATTGTCTCATATGCCTTTTATGTACAATCTGTTTGCATTGGCTGGGAGCATTGATTTAGAATATTTATTTTTATTTTTTAAACTGTTTGATAAACAGTACTGTTATCTTTTATAATCTTTATTAGTTTTAGGCACCAGTGGAATTTTTCAAGATAAGATTTGTCTCCTCACGCCTTCCGTCGAATGGGGAAGTAAATATTAGTCCCGGCCAAACCTAGAACCTAGGCCATTAGGTCAGACCAGGTGTAGGAGTCGTCACATTGGATTGCTTCAGTAAAGTACAAGGTTTCGACGTGGTGCGTAATGATCGGAATCGCCATGGAGGTGGAATTTGTGTATATTTCAATCAAAAAAGGTTAACGTGTCGAATACTTAAAAATTCAAACAATTTAGCAACTAATGAAGGTCGTTATACAACTGAGTTTCTTATATTAGAAGTTATTTGTGGTGATAGTAGATTTTTACTAGCTGTTTACTATAATCCACCTACGTTAGACTGCTCTTACAGTTTGCGATCCCACATTGAAGAGTTTTGTATGAACTATGAAAGATCTTATTTTATTGGCGACTTCAATACCGATATTCGTTTTCAAAACAGAAGAACAAATGAGTTTGTGGAAACAATTTCTAGCATGTCACTTTCATGCATAAATAATGAACCAACTTTTTATCACAACAACGGCTCATCACTGTTAGATTTATTGTTAACTGATGCTCCAGATTCTGTACTTAAATGCAATCAAATTTCTATGCCTGGTGTTTCTAACCATGATCTAGTTTTTGCCACTTTAGATATAACTTCACGCCGCGAGTCTGTGGGTTATTGGTTTCGTGACTACTATCATTATGAACAGGAATCACTAAATGTAGCTTTCAACCGCATCAACTTAAATGAATTTAAAAGTATTCATGACTCTGACATTCTTCTCAACATTTTAAATAATCGTTTATATATAATTCATGAACAAATTTTTCCTCTACGCTTTAAAAAATCTCAATGTAATTCGTGGTTTAACTCTGACATTGAAAGAGCAATAATCAATAGAGATCTAGCCTACAGAAATTGGAAAAACTGCAAGACTTCTGCAAATCGAGTTCATTATAATAGAATGAGAAATCTTGTCACTTCTCTTATAAGACAAGCTAAATACTTTCATGATAGACAACGCATTAACACAAACCTTCCAGTTAAGCAACTCTGGAAAAATATAAAAAATATTGGAATTTCAAGTTCAGAGTTATCCAATAGTAGCTCTGCTCATTCGGCAGAAGAGATAAATAATTATTTTGCATCAAATTTCTCTGAAATCGACAATTCAATTATTCATTATTCTCACTCCCAAAATTCGTTTCATTTTGGTCAAATTGATTGCAATGATATTATTATCTCTTTGTTTTCTATTAAGTCCAATGCGGTCGGACTTGACCTTCTTCCCCTTAAATTTCTTCAAACCATCTTACCACTAGCATTGCCTTTCATCCATCATTTATTCAATACAATAATTTCTACATCTAAATTCCCATCTCAATGGAAACGCGTGAAAGTTATTCCAATTCTTAAGAAAAGAGGAAACTCGGATATTATGAATTTGCGCCCAATAAGCTTGCTAAGCGTTCTATCTAAAGCTTTTGAGAAGATAGTTAAAGATCAAATCTCACAGTTCATTGCTGATATGAATTACTTGCACCCATTTCAATCTGGCTTTCGCAAAAACCACAGCACTGAAACAGCTCTCATGAAAGTTCATGACGATGTTGCGCTTGCAATCGATAAGAAAGGTGTCGCTATTCTCTTATTGATCGATTTCGCCAAAGCGTTTGATAGAGTTTCGCATGCTAGACTAATCAATAAATTAATTTCTCGTTACAATTTTTCTGACTCAGCCGCAAAGTTAATTGAAAGTTACTTAAAAGATAGGTATCAGTCTGTTTTCTCCAATAGCACTTTTTCACCTTTTATACTCTGTGAATCTGGGGTTCCTCAAGGTTCCATACTAGGTCCCCTTTTATTCTCTCTCTTTATCAATGATTTACCACTTGTATTGCGTCACTGTTCAGTGCATTTATTTGCTGACGATGTACAAATTTATTACTGTGTAGCTCCAAATTTAAACATGAGTGTAGTGTGCGAAAATATAAACTACGACCTAGAACAAGTGATAAATTGGTCAGTATCTAATCTACTTCCCATTAATCCTTCAAAAACGAAAGCTTTGTTAATTCACAATCAAAGGGAAACACCCGAAACACCCATTATAAAAATGAATGGAATAGTGATAAACTTTGTAGTTGAAGCGAACAACCTTGGTGTCATCTTTAAAAATAACTTGGCATGGGATGCTCAAATTAATTCCCAGTGTCGAAAAATTTACATAGCTCTGAAACAATTAAACATGAGAACTAAACATTTAGATACAGCTATTAAATTAAAACTTTTCAAAACGTTGATCTTCCCGCACTTTATTTATTCCGATTTCATATATTCTAACGCACTGGGCGCTTCGTTGGACAGACTTCGTATTGCATTAAATGCGTGCGTTCGATATGTTTACAACTTGAATAGATATTCTCGAGTCTCCCACCTACAAGCGAATCTCATTGGATGCAATTTCTCAAAATTCTGTAAATATCGTTCTTGCGTTCTTCTTCATAGAATCATTAGATCAAGATTACCCCATTATCTTTATGAAAAATTGATTCCCTTTCGTAACACAAGAACCCAAAGTTACGTTATTCCAAATCATAACTCCTTTTACTACAGTCAATCATTCTTTGCTAGAGGCATTGTAAATTGGAACAGCTTACCAACCAGTATTAAGCTCGTTATATCTAAATATACTTTCAAACATGATTTGCTCACCTACCTTAACAACACGAATAATTAATTAGTTTAAGAGAACCTATCACTGTGTAA
This sequence comes from Culex pipiens pallens, assembly GCF_016801865.2. Taxonomy (NCBI): domain Eukaryota; kingdom Metazoa; phylum Arthropoda; class Insecta; order Diptera; family Culicidae; genus Culex; species Culex pipiens. The sequence continues at coordinate 63,732,017 of NC_068937.1, read as the reverse complement.
AATAGTTTTATTAAATCACGCAAGCACACAAATTGTAACAATTAAAAAGATTTTATCTTACGTTACATGAATAAATAAATAAATAAATAAATAAAAATAAATAAAGTCACTGGTCGGCAGTTCGACTCATAATCTACTCAGATTTGCGTGAGATTTTTGCGTTTTTTCAGATCGAAATATAAAAATGCAGTTACTTTAACGAAATATTTACCAAAAACTCGGACTTCATAAGCGAGCATTATGCCTATCCTAAATAAAACTCTATTCAAACCTGCAGATGGACTCGCATTTCAAAGGTCGTCAGTTCAAATCATGGTGTGAATGCCTTTGGACACCTAGTTTCGAGTAGGAATATCGCAATAGAGACCGTCATGGCCATGCAGTAGAGTAGACAATTTGATTTTTAATTGATTTGACTCAAATGATTTCTTCTATATTACTATATTTGGATTTGAAAAAAAAAACGAAATATCCCTAGCTAATTTGTACATCCCAAAATTATATCTAAAACAGTTATTTATGTGGGCTGTATTAGATTTCTTTTTTTTATTTGAAATTTCATCTGGTTAACAATTTATCATCTCATTTAGTTATTTGAAAAACTGGGATTTTTTTTGCAAATATCACGAACAGCTACTTTCCTATAAAATGAAATTCTTTATAATCAAATAAATTACGATGCCTTTGTAATTCTAACAAATTCACGTAACACAAAAATATCGCCGCCCTTGTCAATCAGGGAGCAAACCATACTAAATTTAAAAAAAATCATTGAAATTCAAAAAGCAATAGATGAAAACTATTGAAAATACAGGTTCCTGTATTGTTGTTAATTTTGTTTTGTATTTAGGAAATGTTTAAATTTATTTTTCAAAAATCATAAAATACTAACAATGTATAGTAAAATGGGTCAGCACCACGCTGAAAAGGGTGCCACAATGTTCGATTCTTTATTCTTAGAGAGTTTGTTTGTTCCCCAATACAATAAAAAATATCTTAGATCGTGAATTTACAGACTGTACAATAATGTTGAAATTATAGCATCGCAAAATAAAGAAACTTTTTAGATCTATTTTGTTATTTTATTAGAAAACAGTATGGTTTTTATGTTCACTGTTTCGAAAATTGGTGAAATGGAGTTTTGGCATTATTACGCTGGATAGAACAAAATATATGAAAACGGCTACCTCTAGATTGTGAATCCGTTCCGCGTTCCGTTTTTTCCACAGAGAAGTTTCATCATTCCCTCTCCCGCTTCACATATACCTGAAAAATGACAATTTTGTCAAGACCTATGTTCTGGTGCGTATAACATTTTTATTTTTTCTATGGAAACCTTAAATTCATTTTTGTCTTATACAAATTGATAAGGCAAAAAAAAAAGCAAAGTAATCCACTTTAACGACCCCCGGGTCTTTTGTGGTCTCTGTTGCAAGTTTCTGCTCATTTCTAGGCGTCCGAAGGTTATGTGTGGTGAGTCACTCAAAACCTCTTTTACGCAAATGGACCGACGTTTTACTTCCCCATCCGATAGAAGGCGTGGTCAGGCAAATCTCGTCTCGAAAAATGCCACCGGGTCCGTCTGGGATTGAACCCAGGCCATACTGGGATTCAGAGGCATAAAATTGATAAGGCATTGTGAGGCAAAATTGATACTTGAAAAATTATTCAGATTTACGCAAATAGTTTATGAAAATGTATTTTTTACAACAGAATATTGATTTAGTCATTTTCTGTTATAAATAAATAAGTGAACTATTGTTTGAAGTATACCGATTCAACAAAATGAAATGCTCGTTTTTATAACCAAACAAAGATAATGAATAGTCTATCGCCACCAAATTAAAAGCCTTCTTGTACTACTCATTCCTTTATCTTATTTTTTTATTATCTTTTTATTTTTATTTTTTTAGACGAAAAGCCTATTTTGTAAATGATTTAATTTTATATGTTTTATGACTACATAAAAATATATCTATCGATGAGAATGTTTAATATTATAACCGATATGTTCAAACTTCAAAAACAATTACTGCAAAATTAATTTTGTAAAATTTGTGTTTCAGATCAAGTTACCTTTTTCCTAATAATTTGCTAAGCAATAAAAGCAATATGCAAAATTCCTTTGCAAACATTCTAGAACTCCAAAGTTTCATAAAAAGGTAAAAGAGTTCAATGGTCAAATGATTTAAAAGTTTTTTTTTTATTTTAAAATATAGTTTTAGGCTTCAAAATCGGCCAGACAAATCAGAAGGCAAAAAAAAAACATATTGAAAAATAACTTCAAAATTTTAATGAAAATTCAAGTGCAATCAGCTGAAATCAATTTAATATGCATTCCCCTGCGTTCAGATTTATTTTTATATTATTTGGGTTTATTCAAAATTTTATTTATTTTTGAAAATTTTCGATATACAGTACAGCAATAAGTTTCTTTTTTGGTCAAATTTTTAATTACGTCAAACAAAAAACTAATGATGGCAAAACAACTGAACTGAGCAATTATCTACGAATTCGGTCTTTTTTACAAATTCTGATTTTTGTATTTTTAATTCGGCTGAACTTTTGTAATGACTGTTTTGTGCTTCATACAAAAAAGTAAAAGTAATTGTTTCGAAAACGCTACCTTACAAACAAAACGGCATGGCAAAAAATATTTTCAAAAAAAAAATTGTTCGCTATACAGCATTGCCTTGGCGTTCTCGATTGCGAGATTCCTACTCGAAAGTAGGTGTCCGAAGGCTTGATTGTTGAGGCAATTGCAAACCTCTTTTTACACCTAAGCTTCCATCCACCCCGGGATTCGAACTGACGACCTTTGGATTGTTAGTCCAACTGCCTACCAGCGACTTCACCGAGACAGGACCCAGGGAGACGACTCCTACACCTGGACTGAGCTAACGACCTAACCTTTTAGGTTAGTCCGGGGCCAACATTTACTTCCCCGTCCGACGGAAGGCGTGATCAGACAAATCTCGTCTCGAAAAATGCCACCGGGACCTTCTGGGATCGAACCCAGGCCGATTGGGTGAGAGGCAATCACGCTTATCCCTACACCACGGTCCCGGTAAAAAATATTTTACTTTAAAAAAAACGGTAGGTTTTTGCAATTTTCCGCATAGTAACAGGTGTTTGTTTATAAAATTAATAAATTTGCAATATAGATTATGGCGAATCTGGAGATTTTTTTATTTCTGGGTATCGAGTGTTGCATTTTAGAATTTACTGAAAATACAAGGATGTTTAAAATTGGTTCTTAGTTATATACAAATACCTGTCAAATTCTTTGACTTAGTATACCCAAGTATCAAAGGATTGATTAAATCTTTTGGGAGCGTGTTAGAAAACAAGCCACAAAAAGTTCAGCTTTTTATAAAACTTGAATTTGATATTATATTTTATATATTGTTGAATGCCAAGAGAATCCCAAAAAAATTCAACTGAGTTTTTAGGACATTATTTGTTTTAATAAGAGAAATGCTTTGAAGTAATAATGTTATTTTAAATACGAGAAAAACACAAAGTGCAAATAATAAAAAAACGACATATTATGTTTTCTGAACAAAATTATGGTAATTTTTTTTAAGAAAGATTCCCTGGCACAAATTTTGCAATCCCGAAAAGACGAAAATAACTTGGAAACAACATTTTTTGATATTTATAACAAGATTTGTTATTCATCGTTGTGATTTTTTTGTTATTGGATTGTTATTGTAATAACAGACTAATAACACTTTTAATTATTCTTCGAACAAATCTTTGTTATTATTTTTTGTTATTTCAACAACTAATCCGATCATTCCAATAACAGTTGGAGTATTCCTCCATAACAAAAAATGTTATTCCAAAGTTGTTTTGGCCAATATCAGACCAATAACAAATTTTGTTATGATATCATAAATTGTTATTAAATTCTTATGTGAAAATTGATTTTTCAAGAAGTTTCCATAACACTTTCTGTTATTTTAACAGTATTTGTTATTGAAATGGCATGAATTAGATGGAAAAAGATGGATAAAACAATCATATTTGATTTAAACAATATATTTGTTGACAAAACAAAGTAGATTTTTTGTTTTGTTTGTCATTTTTTTCATTCCGAAGGATGAGCATACACAACATTTTAAAGGGCATGGGTACATAAATCGAAACTTATTTTTAAAATTAAAATGAAATAAGTTGCTTAGTTATATTTATATATTCTTAGTAATATGCTACAATAAACGACTTGACAACTATTTGATATATGAATGATTTTAATAAAAATAAAGATTTTTAACTGTATATTTTTCTTGAACAATCCTTTTTTTAAATTGTAAATTCATTTGAATGTACAATGAATGAATTGAATGATTGTAAAACTCTCAATGATTGATTCAAATTATTATTTTATTAAATATAAGATTGTTTTTTTTACAACCAATCACATCACGATGATTGAGCTCTGGGTCTTTTCTTGTTATTATTTATGTTACCTATATGTATTTTTGTTTTGAATAACTGTTTTTTTTTTAAAGAAGTCGGTTTTTGGCGTGGCTGCATTTCCTACCTAAAATAATGTGGAATAAATACAATTCAATTCAATTACTATTACTTTTAATCCACCAAAGAAAAATAATAAAGATAGATTAATTTCATTGACGTATATTTCCTCTTTATCGATGTAATTTTTGTAATCAAGGGTCAAATGTGGAAAATGAGAATTTAAACATTATTTCAGACACAATTTTAGGTATTCGAAAATAATGGTAGTTAGTTGAATGTACTTGTGTTATCGTTGAGTTTATATTTTAAAGTTTTTAAGTTTGAAGTTTTTTTAGATTATAAATTGTAAAATCGCTGCGCAATTATTTCCCAACAATTAGGCTGGTACAAATATTTTTAAAAGTTTTTGTCACCCCCTCCTTCAAAATTGGCCCGAAAAATCAGGGGGCAAAAAAAATATTTTTACAATAAACTTCAAAATTTTAATGAAATTTCAAGTGCAACCACCTGAAATCAAACTAAAATACATTCTCCTGCGTTTAAAATCATTTTTAGCATGTTTGGGTTTTTTTTTTAAATCTTAAGATTTTTTGAAAATGTTCGATGCAAAATCTTTTTTTTTCGATACAATTTTTGTTTTTGTCAGATCTTAGATTTTTTGAAAACTGAAATGCCTTTTTCTACACTTTTTTCATTTAAATGTGAAGACTATGGCTTGTTATTTTTTTTAATTTTTTTGCCCCCCCCCCCTTGACCTCGGCCAGGACCGAAGGACAAAAACTTTTTTAAATATTTGCATCGGCCTTAGAACAATGCAAATATTTATAAAAGACTCTTGCCTTGGTCAAGGCGGTGGTGAAAAAATAGAAAATGGAATTACAAGAAAAAATAGAAAATGGAATTACAAGCAAGAATTTCAACATTTCAATAAAACAAATGTTGGAAAACTTTTTATACACCCTTACAGTTCATTTGCAATCATTACTTACATTGAAGTTTTTTTGGTACATATATCGAAATGTTGATAAAACTTTTTTACCTAACTTACTATACTCACATTGAAACATGTGAATTTGTTTAAATTAGAATGATTTTTGAACAAATTATTTGTGGGGGATCAAAATATACATATATCATTAGTACAAAAAGCCTAAGAAAGTTTGAAATAAATCTTTACATTATAATCTTTAAATAATAATCACTTTCTAAATTAATAAACATTATACATGATCATTTAAAATGGGTCCGCGTGCCATACTTTGGTCACCTCTGTTATGTGTAGTCTAATTATTCTGTTTTACTGTGAATCTAGTTCTTTTTTTAATTCTATTTAACACAAAAAGTAATGTGATAAATAATTTGGCTGTGACAAAACATTTGGTACACAAATTCTTACATGCATGTTTCTATCAATCTTGAATATTTATTTGAACAAACTTGAGGTGATTTTAAACAAATCTTTTTTTTAAATGATCAATTTCTTGAACTTTAAAAAAATAAGAGAATAGAACGTGCATCAATCAGTTTAAGGTTTTTTAGTATTCAGACGATATTTTTTTGCAAAAATTGTGTCAATTATTCAAAAATATGAAATTTTTTTGAGTTAATTTTTTTTCAAAAGAATTTAAAGCTGATTTTAATCACATGGGTATTTTTATAATGATGAGATGCAAGCTAATATGGACATTCCGTTTTTAGTCATTTTCAAAACTTTTGACTCATGATGTTATAAATTCAAGATGACTATTATTAGTTTTCAGTTTAGTTTTTTATATATTACATTTAAAAAAATATATATTCAATATATTTTTTCATTTTTTTATTTTTCTGTACACCCACAGAATAAAACTTTATCCGTGTGCCCATGGCACTTTGGGAGCGTGTCGGATCCACAACCAAGACATTGATGGTTCAATCCTCGTTTTGTTTAGATTTTTTTTCTGCAGTATAATCGTTGTCGGTAATGTCGGTAATTATCGGTAACGAGCAAAATTGTCATACATCTATATCGAAAAAAGGATCATAACAGTTTTCATGCAGATTCTGATATAATTTCATGCAGATTTACAGCAAAATTATGCGACCAACGTTTGGGAGTAGTTAAAGAAAAAACATATTTGACCATTTTTATGAGGTGATCCTAATGTCAAATTAATTTTGGTGTTTATAGACCTTCAAAATGATTTTGTTTATTAAACTATATGAGTTACTATACTTATATAAAATCTAAATACCATCCTTATCAAAACTTTTCCATTAGCTTTATGACCATATTCATAATTGTAGACATTATCTTCAACTTTGCAGTATTTTTGTTAACTTCATTAGAGTAAATTTCAATCTAAACTGAGATTTGTTTATAAGTTTAGTTCAATACAATTTCACATGTTTTTAAACCAATTCACTATCAAGTTTGTTTTTGACGACGTCTGAGTTAATTTTAGCAGTCGAGTGAAGCTATGTTAGAGATATTATTATTAAAGGTTTTTCTATTAGGTACTTTTTTACTCCATTTTGGAGAAAAGGTAAACTCATTGATCTATGCTTATTCTTTTGTGTGATAGTTATCAAAATTTCAAAATCATTCAATTGATTTTTTTTTTTTCAATATTTTGTGAATGTATATTTTTAAATATACATATTTTCCGACCATGAGAAAGCACACGGGAATATTTATTTTTCTTATTACTTGGGCAAATATGAAATCATACCAAAACTTGTATGTTGACAACAGTAAAACCGAACCAAGTTATTCCAACGGTAAAAGAATTCCAAAAAATAAAACCATTTCAGTATCAGGTTGGGGTTTATGGACTTTGCAACATTGCTTGAATACCGAAACATGTTATTGACATGGTTTTATTTTTTGGTATTCCCACGCCCTTTGAATATCAGATTTTGGTATTGCTGTCGTCTTCTACTTACAACATTTTGGTATGAATTCATGGTATTTTACTATCTATTACTGGGAATCCAAGGGCACAATTTGGTCGGTGTCATTTACTTCAGTAATACCTATATTTTCTATTTTCGTGTCGGTTTTCTTTGTCCAGTATTTTATTTCTGCGACTGTGAAAAATCAAAACACAAGAAATAAAACCTCTTAGTTTCTTATGTCTCAGGAAAATCTAGATAAATGATTATTTGTCCTCAGTGATATTCTTCGCCACATCGAATACATATGGGTCATTTCCCCCACACAAAGGTACAAATTCGAAATCGACTTTTTTGTGATCAAGCTCAAATTTGGCCAAGCTATTTATACTATCAAAACATGCAAGAAACTTGAATTTCTGCTAAATTCGACCATCCCTTCTTTTTTGGCACCGCCCCAGAGTAATGCGATTTTTGCCAACTATCCAAAAATAATACTCCTGTTTCTAAATGGCCAAAAAATGAAACAAAAAATGACGACTGACTGTTTCTTTTAAAGAAATTGGACGTCATCAGATTTTTTATTGGAATCAAACTTTGATGCATTTTACGCAATTGAAAACATTACAAGCAATTTTCTCAACATTTTAGTTCTATTGTTCATAAAAAAAAGTCTGATATAAAAGCAAAACAATGCATGCACAAAATAACAAAAAACCATAAATGAAAAATTTCAAACATGTTCAAGCAAACACAACGCGATGACGGCTCACTCGAATTTTGAATGTTTTTTTTTTTGTCAGAAACAATGATGTCATAGATCAGAAAATCCCAAAAATCGTTTTGTTATCGCGATTTACAAAAAAAATGCCTGTTTTTTCAGTGACATCGGGTTTTTTTAATGCACCCAAATGTACAGTGATCTGCAAAAAAAATATATATATATCACAATGAAAGGCAAATGATCTCTATAAAAAAAGTCTATAGAACTTTTCGTTGAAGAATACAAAATATGATCATGCATATTTTTTAAATTGTATTTTTTGTGTATGTTTGTTTTTAAATTTAAGGTGAAACGCGAAGGCAATTTGAAGTGTTTATGTATAGGTGCGATTTGACAGTGTTAGTTTGATGATCATCATCGATAACGTCATAGCTGTATTTGTATTAGTAAAGCTGTGTAGTAGTAGTGGTGGGGGCAAATAATCAACCCTAACATATTAAAAGGAGGTTATGTTGATAAAAAATAATGCTTGAATATATTTTGAAAAGCGCTTGTGATGATACAATACTATCGAGTTACTAAGCAATCGAATCCAGAAGGAAAAAGATCACCGGTTATGTTAGCCGAGCCGGGATTTGAACCCCGAACAACCGCTTACGAGACCACGAAGCGATCAACCACTAGGTACAGCTCGGTCATGTCTCGGTTATGTGATAAAATATATAGCCGTAGAAGTATAAAGTAAATTTTGTTATCAAAGAGTGATTCCGGGTTTCCAGAAAAACACGAATTCAATCGTTTTTACGTGATCGATTTATTGCTAATCTTCTGAAAATGATGAAAATATTTTCCTGTTTGTAAACTAACTCACTGCTCCATTCAACAAGTCGTACATCACGTCTTATTCACCCTATGTTCCCTCCGTTTTGTCCAACAGCATGCTGCTTGGCAGCTTATCCTCCTCGCTGGCCACATTCAGGAAAGGTGGCCAAATGACGGATCTTGGGCAACTGCTCAGCAGACGGAACACCTTGCTGTGCACGTCCGGAAAAGGTCGCCAAATGACGGATCTTGAGTTGCTGCTCAGCAGAAGGAACTCCTCGCTGGCCACGTCCGGGAAAAGTGGCCAAATTGTGGATCTTGGGCTGCTGCCCGGCAGGCTGAACTCCTCGCTGGCCATGTCCGGGAAAGGTGACCAAATGGCGGATCTCCTCGCTGGTCGCGTCCAGTCAAGGCCTGTTGTGGTTGCCATTGTGCTCAAGTTTTTACCTCTTGAGAGCTGGGTTGGCCAAATTGCGGATCTTCGTTTCCGAGGCTCGAAGCCTCCGTGGGTTGTCTCCACACTGATCGGTAGCCCGTTTCCTTTACTGTCCGCCCCACGCCTTGGTGAAACTGAAAAAGTTTTTATAACAATTTGTTCATACAGAAAAGAAACAAAAAATTACCTCTGTCAGCAACTGCTTATGGTTTTTCCTGTTTATTCCACGACCCACAAGCGACTTTTTTTTCCTTTTTTGTTCTTTTGCCACCTTGCAAGTTTTCTTTAGGCAAGACATTTTTATAGATTTTTAAAATTATTTTTCTTCAATTTGGCTTCGAACCAACTCCGAACGGTCGAGGAAATTGCGAAGATGACAGATCAGCACAGAAAAACATTGCTGTCACAACCTTGCAAACGTCATCGGAAAGTGTTGCCAAACAGGGCAAAGTTTCGTTAATTAATTATTTTTGTTTTTATTTCCTGACGTTATATTAGATGTTTTGGTATTTTTTATTATTATTTATTAACCAGAACAATTATTGCATTAATTGTTGTAATATTCTACACCAGTACGAAGCACCAAATCAAAGAAAGACCGTTTATTTTAGAATTGCATTAAAAGTGCTTGACTGGAATCTTTGGCAACCACTTTTTGATGACTACCGACACCAGTGTAACTAGTAGTTGTATTGGAGAGTGTGTAAATTGAACCAAAAAACTCGCGGAAAATTTTCACTTCGCGTATTTTGATCCTAGATTTCGCGAAAATCGCGGGTTTTGATAAGTTTGGTGGTTCTCGGCTGGTTCCCCTGACAGCAGCACGTCCAGTGATTAGTGATTTATTGAGGTAAGGTAATTGAAACGGTAGTTCTGAGGTGTTTTAAAGTGCGCTTGGTTTTGTATGGTGAAAACATACTTCTCAAAAACAGGCTAAATTCTAAAAAACTAAAGCTTTTTTAGGCCAACTGTTTGATTGGCTGTATCCCCGTGGTAGTTTTGTACATAGTGATTATTTTTCTATATTTTTACCCATATCAGAAAAGCGAGAAATAAGCAATTCCTGGAAAAAAATCCAATTTTCACTAAATCAGGTGTTACGGGAAAGTGTCATCGTTAAGGTGGGTCGGGACGGTTTTTCGCCATATTTTATCGCCATTTAAAATGATGGCACGTTTCACCTTAAGATAATTATGTAAACCTTTCGTTGCAAGCATATACATTTGGTTTACATTTAAAAAAAGTATTGATCTCCTGCAGTGACTTCGTAAAATCTTAATTTGGCCGATGCAAATATTTTTAAAATATTAATATTGAAGAAAAAAATTATAAATGAATTAACTAACAATGATAAAATAACATTTTTTTTCTGAAATCCTCAACTTATTGAATCAATTTACTCGAAAACAATTTGAATTGTAGTGAAATTATGATAAACAGTTTCACAAAATGTTCACTTAGGCCGTTGCAAATATTTTTCAAAGTGTATGTCGCCACCCCTTCATTGATGATCCGAAAGTTCAGATGGAAAACTACTTAAAACAAATTAAATTAATTAACATATTTTGATAATTATTTTTAAGCATGTTTAAACCAGTTAAAATGTGTACAGTAAAAATAACATTTTTTTTATTAAATGTTTCACAACATGCTTCAAACATAACATCAAATATTTATTTTTGGCAATATTGTTTTTGCCTCAATGCTTTTTTTTAGGTTATGTTGCCTTTCCTTTTTTATCTATTTACAGATCATTATAAATATTACCAAAATATTTACAGGTCTTTGTCAATTCAGGGTTTTATTTACCCATATTACATAGAAAGTCCTCATGATCACGTGCAATTTGAATTTTCTATTCAAATCTATTTCCATTTCTTGGGCTGCTATTCTAAACTAGGAGAAATATCATTCAGCCATAAAATAAATAAATTAGAAAGTGCAAATTTGCGCGTTATTCTGGAACCTTCTAAGAGCCGTGCTATCCCATAAATTTCCCGAGCATGGGTAAATAACAAGGGAAATGCGTAATAATACCTTTCTCTGGTATCAATACCAAATTTTGGTATTCCTGGACCCTTTAAAATTTGTCTTTAGGATTATGCAAGAGCAAAATGTGGTATCATACCAATTTAAGGTATTGTTTTGATATTGCAAAATTGCAGAATTTGTCAATGGTCGAACACCACATATTGGTATTCTTTTGGTATTACAGTGTTTTATCGAATTCCTCTGAAACTATGGGAAAATGTTGACCAATTTTGACAAAATAATTAATTTTGCGCTAAAATTATGTCTCAAAGCGAATGCTTTAATTGAAAACCGGAAATTTCAAACTTGATTTTAAACATTTTTGATTAACCCCCTAAAGAAATTACTTGAAATTGTGGAAAATTTTCTAAGTCAGGATGGTACATTTTGGTATTATTTTGGTATTAAAGTGTTTTTATCAAATTCCTCTGAAACTATGGGAAAATTTTGACCAATTTTGACAAAATAATTAATTTTGCACTAAAATGATGTCTTAAAGCGAATGCTTTCATTGAAAACCGGAAATTTCGAACTTGATTTTAAACATTTTTGATATACCCCCTACAGAAATGACTTGAAATTGTGGAAAATTTTCTAAGTCAGGATGGCACATTTTGGTATTATTTTGGTATTGAAAGGTTTCATCAATTTTCTCTGAAACTATGGGATTTTTTTTACCAATTTGGACAAGATAATAAATTTTGCGCTAAAATGATTTGAAAAAAAAAACCAAATACTTTGAAAAACGAGTCAATCGAAAGATTATTGAATTTTGGTGAATTTCAATCCAGTTTTATTTTAATAACACTTATTTTTCAATCTTGTTATTTTTCAGAATCTTCAAGAACTTCATGCACAGGCCGTTCATCAATGACAAATGCATTCGGTGTGGTGAAGAATATCACTAAGAACAACATGGAATCATCAGGTGAGTAGATTTGGCTGTTGCATATGGATCATTTCCGTTTTTTCACTAACTGCAACTGCTGCACTAAAAATGGTATGAAAATACCAAATTTTGGTATTACTTGTGCAAATATCAGCGACCAAAATGTGATCTTGGTTGCCCAGTAATAGATGCTAAAATACCATCAAATCATACCAAAATCATGTATGTGGAAGACCACAGGAATACCAAAATATGATTTTCCAAGGGCGCGGGAATACCTAAAATTAAACCATGGCAATACCAAGTTTTGGTATTCAAGCAATGTTCAAAAATCCAGAAGACCTCAACTTGGTATTGAAATGGTTCTATTTTGAGGTATTATTTTACCCTTGGAATAACATGGTGTGGTATTGTTGTGCCCTTCCACATACAAAACTTTGGTATGATTTCATGGTATTTTACCATCTATTACTGGGCAACCAAGGGCACATTTTGGTCGCTGTTATTTGCTCAAGTAATACCAAAATTTGGTATTCCCGTGTTATTTACCCCTGCTCGGGTTTAGAATGTACAGGTATTTTGTTTTTTTTTTTGCTTGTGGTATTATTATCATTATTATTAACAATGCTCTTGTTATAAAAAATATTTAAAACATAATAAAGCCTACATCTTGATAAACATTTCCATCCTACTGAACGGCCCGAGCGGTTTAGGCTTTCAGGATTTTTGTGATATTTACTTGTAGAGTCAAAACAGATCAGTAAACATCACTTATCTGTATATTACACTTTTTGAAGATTACATTTTTGCGGTAACACTTTCAACTTCTACGCGCACGATCACATCACTCAACTTTTTGTTGCTAATTTCATTAAGACTTTCGTCGAGCCAATTCTCTACGTTGAAGCCAGACTTGTCCTCCAGACCTCTGCGCCGAGCCATGCCAGACCCCGAACTCGGCTAAGTCCCGGCGGACTCTTCACAGCGGCTAAGTCCCGGCGGACTGCGGCTTCCACCGCTAAGTCCGGCTGGACTGGGGCCTCTGCTACTGGTGGCTGCTGGCGGGTCCGGCTGGTCTGAGGCTTCTTCTGGAACTGGAACTGGACTGGAGTGGAGCTGGCTGGAACTGACTGGAACTAATTCTGGAACTAACTGCCCTCCTCAAGAATTTTGGGGTTTTTATAGTCAGTCCCCGAAAACTCTACTAAATTTTGTTCTACTAAAAGTTGTCCGTTCCGATGAGAAGCATCGATGAACCTCATGAATTAAATTGTGCAGACCTCTGCAATTCTTCATGACTTTCCGTATGGTGTAGTGAGTACACCTCAAAATCTGAAGTCATGGGTTCGAACCATTGTCGTGAAACTTTAAATTATGTTATTGGAATATCAAAATTATGTTCCTCAAATATTCTCAAAAATGTAAGTTAATAATGAGAAGGTCGAATTCTCCATTGAACAAACATGCCAATGAATTTGGTTAAGCCACACCCTCAATTTCCCCTGTGGAAAAACATCGCACATTCATAATTGAAAGCTTAACTATTTTATTGATTGCCTAACAAGTGGCGAAATTTAATAAAGGGATTTTCAGGTGAGGATGACTCATGATCCACACCTGTACATAAGCTTAATTATTTGTCGCGCAACGCGAGTCGACGGGTAAAATTATTTATGCTTGCGTAAGCGCGCATGGTCAGAACTGTGGTGAGGTTCGAAAAATGGGCAAATTTAATGATTTAAATTTGAGGTCGCTGCATTCCCCCACACTTACCAGCTAGATGTTTGTATTCTTGAAAAGCATTAAGAACATCTATCGAAAGTTATTTGTTGGTTGGAAGAATATTCCCAAAGTGAATAATTTAAATTGTGAAAATTACTTTGCAAAAAATCATAAAAATATTTAAATGGCTGGCTATAAAAATTTATTGAAAAAATTGGTTCGGTTAATCTCCCCCACACTTATCAGCTAGATGATCGTCTGAAAGAAATGATCATCTATGGAAAGAATATTTTCGGGTGTAGTGATCGTGCGGTTTACAATTTGTTCTTCTTGTGCTTTCCTGTAAATTGTTTTATAATTATAATTGCTCTTTTGATTTTTTTACTGTAAAATTATTTTCATTACTCTTTTGATCTTCTGTCCTGTTAAATTACCTGAATTATCGTTTTGAACTTCTCTATTAAAAATATTTTCGTTGAAACTGATTTAAAAAAACTTGCATTTGAAATTAATTTTCATTATTTATCCTAAAAAAATCATTGCATTTTTCCCACTGTAAGCTAAATCTGTTGTAGAACTGTGTTGATCGGCTGGTTGTTATCGTTGTCGTCTTCCATCAAAATAGTCTTTATCGTGAGGCTATTCATTCCACAGTGACTTGGTCAATTGATCAGTTTTCGAGGCTAAGGTGTTGAATTTCGTCATTTAGTGCAATTGTCGTTTCCATCATGAATTGTGCTTCATAACCCAGCTGTGAGTTGACTATGGTCAGTTTTGAGAGTGCATTGACTTCTCATTTGCTGAGTATTGTGAATTGTTCGTAAATCCAGTATATTTGTCCAAAATTGACTTTTCCAGTTGCTTTGCATCAAATGTTTAGGACATGTTGTTAGTCCAAAATTGTCTTTTCGTGTAATTTGCAACTTTGGCTTTTGTAAATTAATGACATCGGATGATGTTATCATTTGTTTATCATGAACTTCTCCTTTTCAATAGTTTCAGATGTGCAGTATGATCTCAACTTGCATTTTTGTTGCATAATTGATGTTTCGCATTTCAATCATCTTTGCTTCGCTTAATTCCACATTTTGATTGGTAATTTGTTTTACGTGAATGTCTCGTTACTAGAATTGTGTCTTAATTCGACTTGATCCTCATTGATATGACCTTTTACAACAACATCAACACCGTTACCTGTTCAACCTCCCGCATGACTTTGCCACTCACCATCTTGCCATCACAAACTTCTGCATACGAACGCGTAGAACTTCTCAGCATACGAACGCGTCGATCATCTCAAGTCGTCTCGTCTCTCGTCTCTGCCATATTTTACTTCAGTTTTTAGTTTTGTTTCTCCCACAAAAATTTCTTACTTGTTTTCTTCGCATGAACAATATTTTATAATTTTCAGGAATCTATCATTTAATTTCTGTGCAAAATTGAAATTCAAATTTACTTACAATCTTATAAATGTTGTTGATATTTTTATATGAAATCAGTTCTATTATTTTTAATACAAAAAAAATCATTTCTAATTGACTATTATTTTTATACCTGAATAAAAAAAATTACTCTATAAAGTTTTTCATTGATCTATGCATCCTATCATCTTGTCATTGCAATACTGCGCATGTTAGAATATCCTTTCTGTTAACTTTTTATGAAACTTGTCTGTCACTTTGTGTTTTCAAATTTGTCAAACCCATCCAATAAATTTGTTTATTTGAGCAATTCGCAATAAAATGCTGAATTTGCAAGATAATTAGTTGGTTCAATTATCATTCTAATGATATCGTTCTGATTTTTTTTTCTCTGAATTTTATCAGTTTAAAGGTGTTTTTCCCTTGAAGCATTATTTTATCCCTTGATTTTCCCTTGAAGCGTTATTTATCCATTCCCTTTAATTTTCATTTGACTATCCCCGTAAAGTGCAAATGTTTTGAAATGTTTTAACATATTGAATCCCCCCATGGATTACAACTGTTTTGAAGCCATATTCGACATAAAAACTCTCCCCATAGAGTACAATTGTCTACTTTTTAATCCCTTTGGCGTTGCTTTATCAGTTTATGTATCCCTAGATCGGAACTTTTACCGTCCTTTTCGATCTTTTTAGATTCCCCACTATATACTCACAAATTTTACCCTTCCTTGAGCTGAATTCCATATTCGTCCTTGTTGAAATTTGTTGTCTACTTGATCGTCTTCCATTGGTTTCCTGTAAATCCTTCGTATAAGCATAAAACATTCTGAAAATAAATTCTTAATACTTTGTTAAGTAAATTTTAAAACACATATTTACATTCAACATTCATTCTGGGGTGCACCTCCCTTGTCCAATTATTCTCACACACATTCTTATTTGCATACATGTTGTTTTGAAACATTTAATAATCACACCATCTTCATTTGCCTGTCGTTCAAATTTCATTATTGTTCAGTCCGTTTGATTTGTTTTTATTTGTAGTTAAAAATTGCGTCATTGTTTTTCTAATACCCTGTTAACCCATTTTAGCTCAATTAAGTATATTCCCAAAATTGCAACCCAACAGCTTCTTAATTGTTTTAACGTGTTTCATCACTGCTTCATTATTATGTTTATATTTGATCATAATCGCTTCACGTGTCAAAAAAAAAATATGTATAAACTCAGTACTGGTTTTTTTCTTAATCTGTTTCTTGTTTAAATCCCATCAATTTTATCATTTGTAAAACATCTTTCATCACAATTCATAACATTCTTGTTTGCGCATTTCTTTTTTTTTTTAAATGATCATTCATATTTTGTTTAACTCAACATTCATTTATCATATCAAATCAATCATATATTCTTTTTTCATGTTTATTTTTCTATATAAAAAAATCGGTATTTGTAACACATTTGTTTGATTCATTTAGTTCTCTTGATAACAATCGTTTTTTTCTAATTCATCAATCATATCAGTTCAATAAGTTTATTATTATTATTATTTTTTTTAATGTACATAAATAATCCCGTGTGTTAAAAATAAATATTTTCATTCATTGTAGTCTTTAGATATTAATCGTTTATGATACTATGTCATTCATTGCATAAATCACTTATTTTTTTTACTTTATTTTAATTGTACTGTAATTGTCACTTCAAAATATTTTTTTTGTATTGGAGCATTTAATTTTAAATTATGTTAATTGTATATTGTTAAAAACATGTTAAATGTATTTTAATACGAGTAAATTCTGAACTATCATTTAGTGTTATGTTAATCATTATATTTTCTTAGTCTATTATTATGTACATCTTCAAATTTGTTGCCATTTTTAATAGTGGTCGTTTGATCGCTGTTAAATTTAACGATATCATAAGGGCCTCGCCACTTATTTTGTAACTTTTGACCAATTCCTGTTTGTACCATTTGTACCAAAACTCTATCTCCCCACATTGGTACCCAATCATTTGTCTTTTTGTCATAAATTTCCTTTCTTTTTTCTTTTGACAATATTAAGTTGTTTCTAGCAGTTTCATGAGCATCCTTGAATATATCTTTTATTGAACAAATATAGTCGTCATAATTTAAATCTGAATCATTGATTTTATAAATTGTGCTTGGTATTGTAGCTTTTCTTCCATACAAAAGTTCATAGGGAGAATATCCAGTTGATGAATTTTCTGTAGTGTTGTATTCAAACATAAAATATGGTATTAATTCATCCCAACATTGTGGATCTTTGCCAATAAAATTTCGTAAATAAACTTTCAACTCTCTATTTGATCTCTCTACTAAATTAGCTTGAGGATGATATGCACTTGTAACGATCTTTTTAATGTGTAATATTTTGCATGTATGTTGCAATAATTTGCTTACAAAGTTTGTACCTCGATCGGTTACAACTTCTTTAGGAGCACCAAATTTACAAACAAAGTTTTCAACAAAAGTTCTAGCAACTGTTGCACTTTCTTGGTTTTCCATGGGAGCTACACTCAAAAATCTTGTTAAATCATCTTGTATCACAAGTCCACAATTGTTTCCATTATTAGAAATTGGTAACATAACCACATCCATATAAATTTTATCAAAGGGTTCATACGATGTTGTTGTAATTTTCATTGGCATCTTATTTGCTGGCCATATTTTATTCTTTTGACAAGAATCACATTGCTTTACATAATTCAAAACATCTCTTCGCATATTTTCCCATGTAAATAGAGGACTCATTCTTTTAATCATTCGTTTACCTCCGACATGACCACCTAACGGTGCGTCGTGAAAATCTTTAAGCACTTGATCTCTGTCTTCTGGCTTTACATAAATTCGTTCATTTTCTGTTGCATATAGTGTAAATGATTTTGAAAGTTTCATTGCAAAAAATCGTAATAAGTTTAGTTCCAACTCTGTTTTAAATATTCTATGAGAAATAATTTGTATAACTGATGCATCTTTAGCAAAATCAGGATAATCTTTAAAGCTTTTAAATAAACCATCGAAAAATTCTTCATTCTTAACTGCTGAACGATATGTTCCATTCAAAATTAAACCCCAAATTTTCTTTTGTGGGAATACACATATATTTTCATTGGTGTAATCCTTAATGCCATGTGGAAGGTCAATGTATTTACTCAATTCTTTGTGTACCGTAACACTGTTTAATATCATAAATGTAGCTTCGGCTTGTTCAAATGGTATAATATTTTTGGAAAATTTTAAAACGTTAAAATCGATATCTGTATCTTGGAAATCCTTGTAGGTAAATGTTTTATCGTTGCTATCATCGTCATTTTCTAAATTTATGTCAATTTGTTGAAGTCCATTCATATTATTATTCCAATTAGTGTTGTTTCTAGACAAATTCTTTCTGTTTGAAGTATTTGTTGAGTTTTGATTATCTGAAATATTTTGTCTATTTTGTTTTGCTTGTTGACGAGTTGTAATTGCTACTAATTTTGATGCTTGTTTATCATCTGCATGATCTTCATCATTATTTAAACGTGAGAGAAAATCTGCAACCACATTTTCCTTTCCTTGCTTGTAACGAATTTCACATCCAATGCCTTGGATTTTCAAACGAAGCTTTGTCAACGTTGGTGAAGTTTCCTTCAAATGCCATAGAGCTACCAACGGTCTATGATCTGTGTAAACGATAAAATCTTGGTTATAAATAAAATGTTTGAAGTGGTCTACTGCCCAAACAATAGCAAGTAGTTCCTTCTCAATAGTAAAATAGTTTCTTTCTGCCCCGATAAGCGCACGACTTGCGTAAGCGATGGGGTGATCATTTGACTTCTCATTAGTAAGAACTGCTCCGATAGCATAATCGCTAGCATCAGTTGTCAAAACAAATTTGTCATTGTAGTTCGGTCTAACTAAAACTGGTTCTGAAATTAAATAGTTCTTTAATTCTTCAAAAGCATTTTCACATTCTTGTGTCCAAATAAATTTCACATTTTTCTTTAATAATGCATTAAGTGGCTTACGTTTATCTGCAATGTTTGGAATAAATTTTCCATAAAAATTAACAGTTCCCAAAAATGATCTCACATTTTTAATCGTCTGCGGCCTTTTCATGTTTTTGATTGTATCAATATTTTCACTAGTTGGTCGAATCCCTTCTTCACTAATAATATGACCTAAATATCTGACTTCTTTGTGTAAAATTTTACATTTTGATGGTTCAACTTTTAAATTATGTTCATGTAATGCATTCAAAACTTTATATAAATTTTCATTGTGTTCTTCGATAGTTCTACCGAATATAATAATATCATCCAAGTATACAAACGCATTAACTGGTTGTATTTCATAAATAAGTGTGAACGTAATTTTTTGAAATGTTGATGGACTATTTTTCAGTCCCATTGGCATTCTTAAAAATTCATAATGTCCTAAAAATGTTGAAAAAGCGGTTTTCGCAGCATCCTTTGGGTTAATTGGGATTTGATAAAATCCTGATTTCAAGTCAATAGTTGAGAAATATCGAGCTTCTCCAATACTGTCCAAAATTTCGCTAATAAGCGGTATAGGGTACACAAATGGTTTAGTAATTGTATTTAGGTCTCGAAAATCCACTACAATTCTGTAGCGTTTATTGCCTTCGGCGTCTAAGTCTTTCTTTGGGATGCATAATACCGGTGCATTCCACGGACTTTTACTTGGGCGTATTATCCCTAATTTTAGCATTTCTTCCACTTGTTCTTCTACGTGTTTCTTGGTGGCTTCAGGAAATCTATATTGTCTTTTATTAATTGGAATTTCAGTTGTTGTCTCTATATCGTGCATGGTTAAATTGGTATAAGTCAACTCGTCACCCTCTAAATAAAATATTTCATTAAAATCATTCAAAATATTATTAATTTCTTGATTGATATCGCCTTTCAAGTGGTCTGTTTTAACCAATTCATAAATTTTTCTCATTCTTTCATTGCCTGTAAGTTTCTCATGCTTCATGTTTTCAATCACATCATAATCCCGATCATTTTCTAAATTCATCTCTTTTGGGTAATCTTGGTTATCATCATCAATTTCAATTTGATCGTCATAATACTCTTCAATGCACGGTTGGATTCTGCCATTGCAGCCATTGTCATTATCATAATTATTTCCATTATTTTCATCATAATTTGTATTAAAATTGTCATAACTATTTGCTTCAATACCTGCCATATTTACCTTGTTTATATTTTCAATGTCATTGTTTCTAAATAAATTGGTCATTTCATGATTATTATATTGCATATTATTTGTGTCAGGCGTTCGTAAAACTATGTTGTCGAAACTTTGACTAATATATAAGGTGTATTTCTTTAGAAAATGTGCTCCAAGAATTGCAACATCAGCAAAATGCTTCAAAATGTAAAACTTTTCCTCGTATTTTGAATTTCCTATCAATAAAATCATATTTACAGATCCTACTGTATCTTCTGCTATTCCATGAACCCCTCTAATGGAAATTCTATCGTTGAAATCAATGTTAGTTAAACGCATATTACTAACCACATCCCATCTAACAAAATTGTTACATGATGCGGAGTCAATTATAAATTTGTGAAATTTTGTTGGATTTGCCAAGGTAGCAATATTTGCATAAAATATTGAATCATTATTGAAATTGATTTTTAATGTTTCATGTGGTGGAATGTATTCGTTAAATTGCAGTTTGAAATTATTTGGAATTTGATTTTTATTGCGTCGACTATTTGTATAAGTTCGTTTTAAAGTGCTCTTTGCAGTATTCGTTTTATAACATTCATAAAATTTGTTAGCTTGATAATTATTTCTTTGATAAAAATTTGTATTTTGATTGTACCTGAAATTTCTGAATTTTCTGTCAAAATTAAGGTTTGAATTTTCAGTACTAGCAAGTAACCTTTGTTCGAGAGTTCTTAAAGACTCTCTGTCAATTCGTTCATTTTCTAAAAATTCTAGCAAATTTTCCAACTTCATATGACGGTTATTAGTGGCAATTGCTTTGATTTCATTATTTATAATTCCAACTATAAAGTGGCTTTTTAAGCAATAAGCTGTAAATGAATTTTCGTTGTAACTTTGATCAATTTTTATGATTTCGTATTTTATGTCAAGAACTCTTCCTGCATATGATTTAAATGATTCATCCCGTCCTTGTTTCAGAGTTTCAATTTGTTCAATTATACTACCAAAAGTAGTTTTGATACCAAACTCTCTAATTAAATTTGCCTTGGTTTCTTCCCAAGTGCATGCATAAATTCGGTTAATACGTGCTGCTGCTTTAAATTTTAGTTTCATACAAACAATATTTAAAAATTTACTCTGATCTTCGCCTTCAGGAATTTGATCAGCATAATAATCTATTAACATTAAAAATTGCTCCAGTGAGTCTAATGACCCATCAAATTCTGGAATAAGCTGGATTAAATCCTTCATCTCCAAATTCGCCATCTTTAAGCGTGTTTTTAACTATTTACATCAAATTTCGGTATAACTTTTGTTTACTCACCCTAAACTGCCAGATTTCCATGGTCGTCTTCTTGGGTGTTCGATGCGGCTGAATTTCGTCTCCAGTTGATCCAGATGATCTCATCATTGTTGAATCCCTAGTGTTGTCCATCGTTGGCCGGTTTTGAAATTTTCGATGCTCCTGCCATTGGTCGAGCCCGTTTTGATTCCATCTCGTACTGCTGCACATTTGCTTCCATCTTAGAACTCCTCACATAACATTTTCTTCAATTTAACGTTTTTTGCCTTTCTTACAAAAGAAAGGTTTAAGGTTTGCTTTTGGAAAAACGCTTAAAACGTTTTTTTTTTACACTATTTTAACTGTTTGTTACTTCGCGAAATCATTTTGTTCATTAACTTTCACGCATAGTCACATTTTCAACTCTCGGTTTTGTCCAATCATAATGGCGTGTCCAAACACACACAGGGTTGCTTTCCGCTAGTCACCACCTGAACGGCCCGAGCGGTTTAGGCTTTCAGGATTTTTGTGATATTTACTTGTAGAGTCAAAACAGATCAGTAAACATCACTTATCTGTATATTACACTTTTTGAAGATTACATTTTTGCGGTAACACTTTCAACTTCTACGCGCACGATCACATCACTCAACTTTTTGTTGCTAATTTCATTAAGACTTTCGTCGAGCCAATTCTCTACGTTGAAGCCAGACTTGTCCTCCAGACCTCTGCGCCGAGCCATGCCAGACCCCGAACTCGGCTAAGTCCCGGCGGACTCTTCACAGCGGCTAAGTCCCGGCGGACTGCGGCTTCCACCGCTAAGTCCGGCTGGACTGGGGCCTCTGCTACTGGTGGCTGCTGGCGGGTCCGGCTGGTCTGAGGCTTCTTCTGGAACTGGAACTGGACTGGAGTGGAGCTGGCTGGAACTGACTGGAACTAATTCTGGAACTAACCGCCCTCCTCAAGAATTTTGGGGTTTTTATAGTCAGTCCCCGAAAACTCTACTAAATTTTGTTCTACTAAAAGTTGTCCGTTCCGATGAGAAGCATCGATGAACCTCATGAATTAAATTGTGCAGACCTCTGCAATTCTTCATGACTTTCCGTATGGTGTAGTGAGTACACCTCAAAATCTGAAGTCATGGGTTCGAACCATTGTCGTGAAACTTTAAATTATGTTATTGGAATATCAAAATTATGTTCCTCAAATATTCTCAAAAATGTAAGTTAATAATGAGAAGGTCGAATTCTCCATTGAACAAACATGCCAATGAATTTGGTTAAGCCACACCCTCAATTTCCCCTGTGGAAAAACATCGCACATTCATAATTGAAAGCTTAACTATTTTATTGATTGCCTAACAAGTGGCGAAATTTAATAAAGGGATTTTCAGGTGAGGATGACTCATGATCCACACCTGTACATAAGCTTAATTATTTGTCGCGCAACGCGAGTCGACGGGTAAAATTATTTATGCTTGCGTAAGCGCGCATGGTCAGAACTGTGGTGAGGTTCGAAAAATGGGCAAATTTAATGATTTAAATTTGAGGTCGCTGCACTACGCCTATCTTCAGGGCATTTCTGTGTAAAGAATTTAAAATTTGTGGACTCTTATTTTTCAATATTTACTGGATAAAAAAATACTTAAATAAAATTAAAAGCTGGTTCGTTAGAACCAAACCCAAATCTGCACTTGAAACAAAAACATGTTTGTTGTCTCAAGGAAAAAAAATCCCAGAAATGAGAAGATTGTGAAAATTATGAAAGCCACATGTCCAAGGTAGACGTTAGTTTATGGCTTATTTGGAACATCCATTG
The DNA here is from genome assembly GCF_016801865.2 of Culex pipiens pallens. Taxonomy (NCBI): domain Eukaryota; kingdom Metazoa; phylum Arthropoda; class Insecta; order Diptera; family Culicidae; genus Culex; species Culex pipiens. The sequence continues at coordinate 63,708,308 of NC_068937.1, read as the reverse complement.
CATCCATCATCAATTTAAAGGGAGAACAATTTGAACTTTAAAAATAGTTAGCTGTTACATTACGTTACTACACTTTGAGTTTTTTTTTTTGTTTTTTTTACCTAGTTGTGAAGCTAACTATGCTATACACAACATTAGATTTTTACTAACCAAAAAGTATTATTAAAAAAAACCCTGAATACAACAGTCCGTAAATCTGTGATGTACAAATTCTAAAAATATTTCGAATACTAACCAATCTGCTCGCCAAACCCCAAATATTTACACCCAATGAGTCGCTGCGGATATAATTTACTCTAAAAATACATTGAATATCACCAAAAAAAGAAAATGAATTTAAAACAACTAGGAGCTAGCATGTTCCAAATTTTGGTCTCGAACAGATCGCATTTTGCCCTGATTACTAAAAAATACCCAGAACATTCAAATTTCTTTAAAATGAAGAAAGAGGACACACGCTTGATGCCACCGACGACAAACACTTGCAAAATAATGACATCAATACATCAGATTATCTCGCATCAGAAAACGCCAAGGTTATGCAGTAGAGCGTACAATTTGATTTTTTTTATCACTAACACTTTGCTAACAAAAAAAACAAACCCCTATGCATCGATGTTTTGTATAAAATAAATAAATTCAGAAATGAAAAAATATACTTCAATTATTTTCATGCCGATTACAATACTTTCCACTGCAAGCAGTGTGCAAGAACAGTAAAAACATCGCGCCAGCAAGAAGCATGGTACCACGTGGCGCGCGCGCTGCGCAGCAACCTTTGGAAAATCAAATTTTTTTTCGCGCCAGTCGGGCGGCCCGGCCGGTGGTAAATTTCACCTTAAGTTAAAATATAGAGTTCACACCAGCCTCACGCGTTTTTTGATTCTCGACTCTTCTATCGAAGAAGTGTTCGTTAGCCACCGATATTACACGTTTGACGACCCCTTCGTAACAGCATATATTTTGGATATTTTTATTTTGCTCGCTCAAAAACGATATTTGGTAATAATATTTCATGAAAAAAACATGAGATTTTCTCACAATGTGACGTAAACGACATATTTATAAGTACTGCTCTGTGCTCTTCTCGATATGAACAAATAAAGCTCTAATGGGTAACTTATTTGGAAAAAATAAGTTTTTTATAAATGAATTTGTTTCATTCGAATGTACATACATAAAAAATCACCTTCACAGCTTGGAGATATGAACTTTAATAAAATTAATTTTGATTTATGATTATTTGTGGCTTACGTCACATTGTGAGATATGGACACGAACTACACTGGAAAAAATAATACACGGTAAAAAGAATTTGGTGATTTTTTTATTTAACTTTTTATCACTAAAACATGATTTACAAAAAACACTATTTTTACTTTTTTTTAATTTTTTGATATGTTTTTGAGGACATAAAATGCCAACTTTTCAAAAATTTCCAGGTTGTGCAAAAAATCATTGACCGAGTTATGAATTTTTTAATCAATACTGATTTTTTCAAAAAATCGAAATTTTGGTCGCAAAAATTTTTCAAAGCGATTTTTTCGATGTAAAATCAAATTTGCAATCAAAAAGTACTTTAGTGAAATTTTGATAAAGTGCACCGTTTTCAAGTTAAATCCATATTTAAGTGACTTTTTTGAAAATAGTCGCAGTTTTTTTTTAAATTAGTACACAAAAATATTTTTGAAAAGCTGAGAAAATTCTCTATATTTTTCTTCTTCGTACTTTGTTGATACGACCTTTAGTTGCTGAGATATTGCAATGCAAAGGTTTAAAAACAGGAAAATTGATATTTTCTAAGTTCTCACCCAATTTTCAATGTCGATATCTCAGCAACTAATGGTCCGATTTTCAATGTTAAAATATGAAACATTCGTAAAATTTTCCGATCTTTTCGAAAACAATATTTTCAAAATTTTCAAATCAAGACTAACATTTCAAAAAGGCCAAACATTCAATATTACGCCCTTTTAAAATGTTATTTTTGATTTGAAAATTTTGAAAATATTGGAAAATTTAACAAATGTTTCATATTTTAACATTAAAAATCGGACCATTAGTTGCTAAGGCAATATCTCAGCAACTAAAGGTCGTATCAACAAAGTCCGAAGAAGCAAAATATAGAGAATTTTCTCAGCTTTTCAAAAATATTTTTTTCAAAAGTGGGCAAACATGTGCACTAATTTTAAAAAATGAAACACTGCGACTATTTTGGAAAAAAGTTACATATAAATGGCTATAACTTGAAAACGGTGCACTTTATCAAAATTTCACTAAAGTACTTTTTGATTGAAAATTCAATTTCACATCGAAAAATGAATTTGAAAAATTTTTGCAACCAAAATTTCAATTTTTTGAAAAAATCAGTATTGATTAAAAAATTCATAACTCGGTCAATGATTTTTTGCACAACCTGGCATTGTATGTCCTCTAAAACATATAAAAAAATAGTGTTTTTTGCAAATCAAGTTTTAGTGATAAAAAGTTAAATAAAAAAATCACCAATTTTTTTTACCGTGTATCATTTTTTTCCAGTGTAGTCCGTATCCATACCTACAACTTTGCCGAAGACACCTAATCGATCAAAAAATTCCTTCAAAAGATACAGATTTTTGAATTTTCATACATTATTTTTGTATGGACAGCTGCCAAATTTGTATGGAAAATTATATGAACAAACTAATGATGCAAAATGGTTTTTTTGGGCATACCGAAGGCACCAGAAAAGTTTCAGTCGGATAAAAAAATACAAAAATTAAAATTGAAGAAAAAAGACCGGTTTCGTAGAGAATTGTTCTGTTGTCTGCAGAAGCATTTTATTTATATTAGGGTGGGTACGTTTTTCAAAAAGTTCTCCGATCAAGTTTTAGTATGGTTCCCCTTGGGGGCTCTCATGCCAAATATTAGCGCATTTGGTTGTAAACTGGTTGCGCGCATCAGGGTTAAAGTTTAAATGGGAATTACTATGGGAAATTTGGACTTTTTGTTCAAGCGCTCCTACAGGACTGGGAAAATAACGCGCCAACTTCTGGTATGGTCAGGCCTATGGAGAATGGTCTGGAGAACACTTTTCCCGAAGAGAGCATATGGATTCGTTGTCTCTAGACCTAGCGCATCGGCAAACAATCCGATGCCTCCAGAATCAACGGTTTTCCCTCAAAAAGCATCAAATTTTCCTTAGCATGCTATGAAAGCTTGATGAACACCGCGACGCCATATGTCAGGCAGGTATCACGTGGATGAGAAACAGCTGGAATATTTAATTTCAAACTTTGTTTGAACTAGAAATTGATCATTTTGAGCAATCCTGATAAAATTTAGCCGAATACTAAATTTTTGAATACAGAATTTGTGTTCTTTTTTGCAAATATGCAACCACGTGGTACCTGCCTGACGTATGGCGTCGCGGTGTTCATCAAGCTTTCATAGCATGCTAAGGAAAATTTGATGCTTTTTGAGGGAAAACCGTTGATTCCGGAGACATCGGATTATTTGCCGATGCGCCAGGTCTAGGGACAACGAATCCATATGCTCTCTTCGAGAAAACTGTTCTCCAGACCATTCTCCATAGGCCTGACTATACCAGAAGTTGGCGCGTTATTTTCCCAGTCCTTTAGGAGCGCTTGAACAAAAAGTCCATATTTCCCATAGTAATTCCCATGTAAACTTTAACCCTGATGCGTGCAACCAGTTTACAACCAAATGCGCTAATATTTGTCATGAGAGCCCCTAAGGGTATGCCCTTCAAGGTGAACCATACTAAAACTTGATCGGAGAACTTTTTGAAAAACGTACCCACCCTAATAAGAGACCCTAAATAGGGAGACTGGTCTAAGCTTGATAAATCGATCTGGCAACGTACAGTATGTAAAAAAAGTATTTACACCCCTTGGGCACTATGCACATTTTGTGATGAAACATGTAAACAATTTAATGTTGACATAAACCTAGTACTACGTCTTGTTCAGAAACTCATGCCGAACATTTTGCTGCAAAAAGCTCATGAAAAGATGTTTTCTATAAAAAGTTATATAACAAATACTATTACGAAAATAAAAAAGGTGCAAAAAAAGTTTGTACACCTTTCGAAAAATTAACATAAATAAAGTTATTTGTTGACAAATCACCATAAATCCAGTCTCCCAACTCCAAATAGGCATCCTTGACTGATTAAAAAAATAATTTGGATTGAATATAAAGTTTACTAATTACTTAGTATAAAAGTTTATATAACTCTGGAAATTCTATATAAAACTTATCTAAACTTAATTTTGAAAACTTTCAATTTAACTAAATGTCAATATATTACCATAGAATTGCTAAATAAACATTTTGGAGTGGGTATAACACCGTTTTGGGGGTCTTTGTATCGCTAGAATAGATTTTTCGTTGGAATTTCGTACCAACCCGGAATTACGTCGTCGAAAAATCCGCCGGCATCCGAACCGGTCCACAATTCACAAGTTAACCTATGTGGCATCGGAAACGGCATAAAATTTCCGATCTTTTGATACCCATACATCTAGGTTTTCTATAAAACCCACGTTTTTAAATACCTGGGCAAAAAGTAAGTTTGATCCACGAGAACAAAAATTACGAAATTCCATACATTTTTGGCAGATTGCTCAAACGAAACCATAACAACGTTTTTGCCTAGGTATTTAAAAACGTGGTTTTTTTTTGAGCTTGGCAAAACTGATAAGTTTTGCTGGGCGTAAAGGCAAATGCTCGTTTGGATACGTCAAACTCGTGTCTGTTTGGGTACGTCAAATTTACTTCGACCAGTCTCCCTGTTAAGGATCTTTAACCCTAATATATATGTTGATTAATTTTCATTTCAATTTACCCTGAACTCAGAACCATCATCCATCAGAACCATTGTCTGCCTGTGTGGATCAATCGGACCGCGCGCTGGACACAATCCAGAGGTCGCTGGTTCGAATCCCGAGGCGGACGCAAAAAATTCTAAGTGTAAATATAGGTATTCGGTGCCCTCTCCCCGTGCCATACCTTCACACTTAGGAGACCCGGGAGGCGGAGTCTTGTCGCAAAAAGAACGATACACACCTGTGGATCCGTTGACGAAACCGCAAGGTTTAAGAGGGCCACATTATAAGGTGTTACGTCGATTCCGTTTTCAGAACCATCATTGACAGTCATTGCCCCAATAGAGCTATCTAAGCCCGATCTCACGCACACTAGCGCACCATTTGTTTTGCTGGCGGGTACAAAATTTAACCTCAATCTTTTTCGTGTACGTACACGCAATACATGCGCACGTAGATAACTCTATAGTGAATGACACCATCTACAACTTTAATCTTACCTTGTGAGGATGTTCTCGGCAATGTGGATGATTTTATAGCAGGTTTTGACGGTTTCGTTTCAGCTGTAAAAAAAAAAAATTTAAGTACACAGCAAAAAAAAGTTGAATTTTGGAATGTTGAAAATATGGTTGGTTGAATATTACTCATATTTTGTGTAATATTACTCAAAAAATGTGTAAAAATGTGTGCCTGATGAATATTCATCAGAAACTGATGAAAATTCACCAATTCCTTATTTAATATTACACATTTTTTTTGCCGCAAAATCTGTCACCATTTCCTGATGAATATTACAATCATTTTTTTTTCTGTGCACGCATAGCTAACTCAATCGGAATTCTGAAACGGAATTCAATTCAAATCGTTTGCGAACTCCGTTTCAAACGCAAAACCGGTACGTACACGGAACCGGTTGGAGCGTTTGAAACGGAATTCGTAAACGATTCTAATTGAACTACGTTTCAGAATTCCGATTGTCTTGACTGGGCGGCCTATGCGCAACACTAAACCCCCGGTGGTTGGTCACTTTTTCATTTGACACTTTTTTTTAGTTTAGTTTAGATTACCTGTAGAAAAAAGATTAAAGTACGCAACTCAATCGGAATTCTGAAACGAAATCGTTTACGAATTCCGTTTCAAACGCAACAACCGGTACACATAAAAAAAGTTGAATTTTGGAATGTTGAAAATTTGGTTGGTTGAATATTACTCATTTTTTGAGTGATAATAATCAAAAATTGTGTAAAAATGTGAACCTGATGAATATTCATCAGAAACTGGTGAAAATTCACCAATTCCTGATGTAATATTACAAATTTTTTTCGCCACAAAATCTGTCACCATTTCCTAATGAATATTACCATATTTTTTTTCTGTGTACGTACACGGAACCAGTTGGTCAAACTGAAACTAAACTAAACTAAAAAGTGACGAACTGTTACTTTTTGCACGGGACTCACACATACTATCAAACAAAACGGTAATAAGTATGAGCTCTGTATAAAGAGGGTATCAATCTAAGAAGTGACCCCGTTCGTTTGACAACACCCTCCGCAAACGGATTCTTCCGGATTCTTTCCGGGAGAGATCCGGCAGCAATTTGTATCGATTTGAGTTTGCTGAGGGTGCCGAAAAGTTTGGATACGTTATGCTTGCAAAAGACAATTCCGTGTTTTGATGTTTTCAATTTCTTTACGGTTTAAACACAAAACAGTTAAATTTTCCAAATGAAAATGAAATAGTGTTGGAGGTCAAGGAGCCCCTTTGCTTTCTTTGAAACTAGCCCGAGATTTTACATGCTCTTAGCCCATAAAACAGATTTACACTTTGGACAAAAATATAGGACATGCGTCAGCCAAGTAAACTAACAGGTACTTACGTACTTTGTGACCTTAAAAATGGAAAATACCTGAACTCAATGGTGTGTAGGTTTTCGATTCTCCTTGTATATCATCGCTGAATGAAACGGACTTTTCAAAAGAAACCGATTTGTCTGTAATAAAAAAAAATGATCTTTTTTAACTGTTTTTTGGTAAATCTTAAATCTATTAATCTTCTTCAAATATCATACGATAGCAAACCCTTTTAAATCATTTAACCCTCTTCACCCAATTCCGCCTCTAGGCCTCAACCAACATTTGATCTTTGAAAACCTTTCGAAGGAAGAACTCTTAAAATTTCAGAAAATTCTATGGTTGGAAGTGTGACTTGTTTTATGTGACTTCGTCAATGTTTTTAAAATGTCATTTTTTCTTGGGTAACTTTGGTTACCCGAGCATGGGTAAATAACAAGGGAAATGCGTAATAATACCTTTCTCTGGTATCAATACCAAATTTTAGTATTCCTGGACCCTTTAAAATTTGTCTTGGGGATTATGCAAGAGCAAAATGTGGTATCATACCAATTTAAGGTATTGTTTTGATATTGCAAAATTGCAGAATTTGTCAATGGTCGAACACCACATATTGGAATTCTTTTGGTAATACAGTGTTTTATCAAATTCCTCTGAAACTATGGGAAAATGTTGACCAATTTTGACAAAATAATTAATTTTGCGCTAAAATTATGTCTCAAAGCGAATGCTTTAATTGAAAACCGGAAATTTCAAACTTGATTTTAAACATTTTTGATATACCCCCTAAAGAAATGACTTGAAATTGTGGAAAATTTTCTAAGTCAGGATGGCACATTTTGGTATTATTTTGGTATTGGAAGGTTTCGTCAATTTTCTCTGAAACTATGGGATTTTTTTTACCAATTTGGACAAGATAATAAATTTTGCGCTAAAATGATTTGAAAAAAAAAAACTAAATACTTTGAAAAACGAGTCAATCGAAAGATTATTGAATTTTGGTGAATTTTAATCCAGTTTTATTTTAATAACACTTATTTTTCAATCTTGTTATTTTTCAGAATCTTCAAGAACTTCATGCACAGGCCGTTCATCAATGACAAATGTATTCGGTGTGGTGAAGAATATCACTAAGAACAACATGGAATCATCAGGTGAGTAGATTTGGCTGTTGCATATGGATCATTTCCGTTTTTTCACTAACTGCAACTGCTGCACTAAAAAATGGTATGAAAATACCAAATTTTGGTATTACTTGTGCAAATATCAGCGACCAAAATGTGATCTTGGTTGCCCAGTAATAGATGCTAAAATACCATCAAATCAAACCAAAATCATGTATGTGGAAGACCACAGGAATACCAAAATATGATTTTCCAAGGGCGCGGGAATACCTAAAATTAAACCATGGCAATACCAAGTTTTGGTATTCAAGCAATGTTCAAAAATCCAGAAGACCTCAACTTGGTATTGAAATGGTTCTATTTTGAGGTATTATTTTACCCTTGGAATAACATGGTTTGGTATTGTTGTGCCCTTCCACATACAAGACTTTGGTATGATTTCATGGTATTTTACCATCTATTACTGGGCAACCAAGGGCACATTTTGGTCGCTGTTATTTGCTCAAGTAATACCAAAATTTGGTATTCCCGTGTTATTCACCCCTGCTCGGGTTGTGTTTCTTACAAACATTTCCTATATGAGTCACTCCACCTGAAGCGGAACATCATTTTAAAATTACCTTCTCCGACCCTGCTCAAATTTGGCAGGGCTGTCGATACTATCAAAAATGCAAGAATCCCAAATCCAAATCGTACCATTCCCTCCATTTTTGTACCTCCCAAAAAAATCTAATTTTTGGCGATTTTTGAGCGATCCTCCTATTTTCCAACGGCGATAACTCAGGAACCACATAGCTTAGACTCAATATTGAAGGAAATTTGAGGTAGAATCTAGGGGGCGAACAAATTCGTCAATACACTATCAGTACATTAACATAAACGGTTAACGTATTGATATTTCGTCAATATAAAAATATAAAAATATAAAAATATAAAAATATAAAAATATAAAAATATAAAAATATAAAAATATAAAAATATAAAAATATAAAAATATAAAAATATAAAAATATAAAAATATAAAAATATAAAAATATAAAAATATAAAAATATAAAAATATAAAAATATAAAAATATAAAAATATAAAAATATAAAAATATAAAAATATAAAAATATAAAAATATAAAAATATAAAAATATAAAAATATAAAAATATAAAAATATAAAAATATAAAAATATAAAAATATAAAAATATAAAAATATAAAAATATAAAAATATAAAAATATAAAAAATATAAAAATATAAAAATATAAAAATATAAAAATATAAAAATATAAAAATATAAATAAAAATAAATATAAAAAATAAAAATATAAAAATATAAAAATGTAAAAATACAAAAATACACAAATACAAAAATACAAAAATACAAAAATACAAAAAAACAAAAATATAAAAATATAAAAATATAAAAATATAAAAATATAAAAATATAAAAATATAAAAATATAAAAATATAAAAATATAAAAATATAAAAATATAAAAATATAAAAAAATAAAAATATAAAAATATAAAAATATAAAAATATAAAAATATAAAAATATAAAAATATAAAAATATAAAAATATAAAAATATAAAAATATAAAAATATAAAAATATAAAAATATAAAAATATAAAAATATAAAAATATAAAAATATAAAAATATAAAAAATATAAAAATATAAAAATACAAAAATATAAAAATATAAAAATATAAAAATATAAAAATATAAAAATATAAAAATATAAAAATATAAAAATATAAAAATATAAAAATATAAAAATATAAAAATATAAAAATATAAAAATATAAAAATATAAGAATATAAAAAAATAAAAATATAAAAAAATAAAAATATAAAAATAAAAAAATAAAAAATAAAAAAATAAAAATATAAAAATATAAAAAATAAAATAATAAAAAAATAAAAATAAAAAAATATAAAAATATAAAAATATAAAAATATAAAAATATAAAAATTAAAAAATAAAAAAATATAAAAATATAAAAATATAAAAAATAAAAATATAAAAATATAAAAATATAAAAATATAAAAATATAAAAATATAAAAATATAAAAATATAAAAATATAAAAATATAAAAATATAAAAATATAAAAATATAAAAATATAAAAATATAAAAAATATAAAAATAAAAAAATATAAAAATATAAAAATATAAAAATAAAAAAATAAAAATATAAAAAAAAAAAAATAAAAAAAGATAAAAAAATAAAAATAAAAAAATATAAAAATATCAAAATAACAAAATATAAAAATATAAAAATATAAAAATAAAAAAATAAAATAAAAATAAAAAAAAAATATAAAGATATAAAAATATAAAAAATAAAAAATAAAAATATAAAAATATAAAAATATAAAAATGTTAAAATATAAAAATAAAAAAAAATAAAAATATAAAAATATAAAAATAAAAAAA